>NC_086099.1:47670298-47970298 GCF_963921235.1 Mobula hypostoma | reverse complement strand
ACAAGTTACAATAAATCAATCAATAAATAGATCGATAGATTATACAAAGAGAGCAAAAATAATAGTGTTCATGGCTCAGAAACCTGGTGACAGAGAAGAAGTTATTTCTAAAATATTGAGTGTGTGTCTTCAGGCTTCTGTACCTCCTCCCTGATAGTAGCAATGAAAAGGATGCATATGCTCTGGGTGGTGGGTCCTTACTGATGGATGCCATCTTTTTGAGGTATTGCCTATTGAAGATATCCTTGATACAGGAAGGCTAGAGCCCATGATGGAGTTGGCTGAGTTTACAACACTCCACAGCTTTTAGCCATTCTGTCCATTGGTCCCACCATACCAGACAATGAATTAATGAGTTAGAATGCGCTGCCCAGTACCTGCTGAATATTTGCTAGACTCTTTGACGACATTCTAAATCTCCTCAAACACCTAATGAAACAGAGACACTGATGTGCATTCGTCAATATGTTGGGGTCAGGACAGATTTTGAAACTGTTCATTCTTTCACTTGCTGACCATTCAGTGAGGATTGGTGAGTGTCTCCTTCCTGAAGTTCATATATTTTTTGAATTCCTCGTTCAGTGCAAGTTTGTTGTTGCAACACCACTCAACTAGCTAATATATCACTCTTGTACACCTCCTTGTCACCATCTGAGATTCTACCGACAACAGCTAAGTCATCAACGAATTTGTAGCTGCCATTTGCAATGTGCCTAACCACTCAGTCATGGGTGTAGAGAAGCAGGCGAAGCCCACATCCTTGAGATGCACCTGTGTTAACTGTCAGTGAGGTCTAGGTGTCATTTCTGATCCGCAATAACTGTGGTCTCCCTATGAGTGAGTCAAAAATCCAGCTGAGAGGGAGGTACAGAAGCCCAAGTTTTGAAACTTACTGATTAGTACCGAGGGGACGATGGCATTGAATGCTGAGCTGTAATCACTGATGTACACATTGCTGTTGCTCAAGTGGTCCAATGCTAAGTGCAAAGCCAATGAGATCACATCCACTATAGTCCAATTGTGGCCATAGTGTATCGGCCATACTGGATATTGAACTTTTTACTGTTGGACTTCGGACACATTCCACCATGATACAACACTTGGCGGCACGGGAGGTCGTTCCTGCCTGTGGCCATCGAACGTGCAGCTCCTCCCATGGAGGGTCAAACACCCTGAACCAATAGACTGGTCCTGGACTTATTTTCCATCTGGCATAGTTTGCATTTTGGTGTTTCATAGTTGGGTTTTTTTGTATTGCTATATTTACGCTCTATTCTTGGTTGGTGCGGCTGTAACGAAACCAAATTTCCCTCGGGATTAATAAAGTATATCTATCTATCTATCTATAGGCAAACTGCAGCAAATCCAAGTCCCTTTTGGGCAGGAGTTCATTCTAGCCATGAGCAACCTCTCAAAATGTTTCATCACAGTCGATGTGAATGCTACTGGGCGATCCGAAACACCCTGTTCTTCTTGGGCAGGTGGGAACCTCCAAATGCAGCAGTGAGATTGAATATGTCTTTGAACACTCTTGCCAGCTGATTGGCACTGGTTTTCAGTGCCCTACCAAGTACATGATCATGGTCTGACAAGTGTTCACCCTCCAGAAAGATATTCTGGTGTCAGCCTCTGAAACAGATATCACAGGGTTACCATATTCTGCAAGATTTGCACAGATGTAGTCATACTTTCCCTTTCAAAGCTTGCATAAATAGTGTTTAGCTCATCTGCCAGAGAAGCATCACAGCTCTTTATGATGTTTGGCTTGCCTTGTGGAAAGTAATTTGTTTCTTTATTTCCACCATTCGGTATGATTACCAAAGATACTGGAAATACAGTTCTGAGAAGACGACTCAGTTACTAGTAAGTGCACCTTAGGGTGAATCAAAATCTGGATTGCAAGCCTGGCACCCTCTCTCAGTAAAAGGAATGAACCTGGTTATCAGATGCAAATGTTGAGCATGGTGCACATGTGAGATATTCCCAACAATCTGGGATTGGATAACAGATTGCATCTGGTGAGAAAATGTAACCTCATCCTTTTAGCTATCAAAATATGTGGTTCCATCAAATTGCTGGCAAACAAAAATTTCCACTCTGCGGTCTGGTCATGCTGCCCCATTATGGCAGGCATCTATTGATCTCATATACAGGATTCATTCATACAATGCCTTTTATGGCCACAGGACATTCCAAAGCACTCCATAGCCAATGCAGAATCCATTGAAATAGAATGACAGAAAATTGGTTTCCATGTAACAGAATTATTTAATTGTTTGCTGAGATAATTACTGCAATTTTTATACAGTTCTGTCCATGATTAAACACGTCAGGTTTTTTATTACATGACTGACAGTTCAATCAATGTCTAAAAGCGAAATTATTAAACTTAAGTATAAAATTTACACTTGCAGCCAGACATAGAATAATGCTTAAAAGATCACAGATAGATTTTAGTTCAGTGAATATTAAGATTTTGGCAAATAAATGAGATATTCCCCACCATTCATTTTTCTGCACGTTATATACAAATTTGAGATGTGGCAGGATTATTCAAATCAGCCATTCAATTTTGTTGGCACTGAGCGGACGGGCCTGGTGAAGAGCACTGGAGTCGCAGTAATGTGTTTTGTCAAGTTCCACTCACATTATTTTGAAAATTCACTTCTCACTATAAAATGCTTTAAAATGTTTTGACTTCTTGATTTTTCATGGAAGTTCTTTAATGTATTTGATCATTCAATCATCTTAAGGAAAATACAAATGTCAAATTCCAGGAATCCGTCTAAACCACTATCTGATGGGAAATAGTGGTATCATAAATAGGAAAGTACATGTGCAACAGAAGATAAGAATCATTCACCAGTTAAGATGAATTCTGGCTTTTTTTTCATGCTAAGCTCTAAGTATGGTATACATTGCCAAGTCCTGAGGTTACAGAATTAAAATCTCATATATCCATTATAACATAAAAGGCCATTTAGTTCAGAGCAATCTCATTCCCCGACTCACTTCTTATAACATACTCTCTCTCACACTTGCCCATCAGCTCTTTCCTGATTCCTCCACCAGTCATCTACCTTAGGGTTAATTTAGTGGCCAGCTATTCGACCAGCCAGTAATTTGTCAGAATGTGGATGAAACCAAAACATCTGGAGGTAACCCACGTGGTCACAGAAGAAAAATGCAAACTCCATATACAGTAGACAGCATCCAAGATCAGAATCAAACCCAGAATAATGGAACTGAGAGACAATTGCACTCCTGCTGCCCGAATTAACTGCAAGGCTTGTGCTTCAGTTGCATAAGTTAATCAAATTTGAAACAACAAAAATATAAACAAAGCACATTAAATGTGAGAATAAATGCCTAGTAGAATAGCAAAGACGCAATTGGAAAAATATCTACCAGCAAGAGCAAAACTAGATTAAATAGTAGACTGAGCAGCATACAAGGAGAGGGAAGAAATTATAAACGTTTCAAATTGAAGCCCTACATCAGGATGAAGGGAAGATAGTTAGTGTAAAGAGAAAGGAAGTGGGTGGATCCAATTGTTTAATTTTAATTGTCATTTTTCTTTGTCGTTTAATTATCTGCTTGTATTTTAAGTAGCGTTCATAAACATTACAGTTTAATATGCGTCTAGTGCAAGGATACCCAACCTCTTTTATGCCACAGACTCCTACCATTAGCCGAGGGTTCCGTGAACCCCAGGTTGGGAACATCTGCAGTGGCTGTCCAAAGTATAACTCCGGAAGCTCCTTAGCTTCTTTGTTCTGAAGGAGTATTTTCTCATTGGCCAGTTTTATACAGTATTTTCTAATTGGATTATCCTTATCTATGCTATTTTCTCATCTTGGCATACAAAAGTAGCTGTTTTATGTTAGCACCATCCTTCTCTTTAGCTTTTCTTTTAAGTTGTAAGACTCCTATCACTGTCCTGTTTCTGTTTTCTTTGTTCCATTAATTCTTAATAAACTACTGTTAAGCAATAAATTTTATGCCTTGTCCCTGACTGCTAAAAGATCCTGGGATTTGAAATCTTGCTATTTACACCAGAATCTTGCCATTTCATATAACAGGCAGAATATTTGCAGAATGCAGTTACACAGAATGCTTCAAGACAAAGAGAGAATTTTGGGTGCCTAAACAAAAGTGGTAAGAACTTCCTCTTTATGTTACTCTCTATCATCTGAAAGAAAAACAGGTTCGGACTATTGAGAATAAGAAGAAATGTGTTAAAATACAGAAAATGATGGCTACTGATTTAGAAATAATACCGTGTTAAAGGATTGATGGCCCAGTTGGAAAAATTTAATAATGCTTGGATAAATCTTACATTAAAAGTATGGCAGAAGGTGGTTAATTTATGTGGAATTAATAACATGTTAAAACTCTTTAGATGGTGTGCATATGATACCGAATTCCTTCCCAACAGAGGAGATAAAAGATTTGAGCTATGGATAAAGAAAGGTCTTACAACCTACCTCTCATTTATAGATAAAAGAGTATTACAAAGTTTCCAAATCCTGCAGGACAAACATGGCCTAGAACATAATGACTTTTTTAGGTACCTTCAAATACGAAACTATGTTAACCAGAGTTGTACATATACAGACCTATCAACAGTAGAATTAGAATTTTTCAAGATTCTGAATTCGGCTTGCAGTTCAACACCTAATAAATCAGTTTCTCGCCTATATAATGCACTCTCCCATGCTAAAAATGTAAATACACTGTATATTAAAGAGAAGTGGGAGAAAGAAGCAGGGTTGGTACTTTCAGAGGAGGCTTGGGGGAAAATCTGCAGCTTTCAATGGTCCTCGACTAATTCTTTGACTTGGAGAGAACATTGTTGGAAAAACATTACAAGATACTTCAAGACCCCATATCAGGAAAAATATAAAGATACAAATGTGATGGGTTGGAGAAGGTGCGGCTCCAAGGAGGCAAATCATTTTCATATTTTCTGGGATTGCCCTAAATTAAGTCTATTTTGGGAAGGTATTCATAGAACATTAGTTAAGGTACTTAGGTCCCAGATACCTCTGAACTTTGAGACGCTCTATTTGGGGCATGTATTGTTCCTTGAACAGAAGGAAGATATAAAGTTGCTGCAGGCCCTCTTAGCGGCAAGTAAGAAATCAATCACTAGAAAATGGCTAAATCCAATACCACCTACATTAGAAGATTGGTACGAAATTATCTTGGAAATATTTAAAATGGAAAAGTTGACTTACTCCCTGAGAACTCAAAAAGAAACATTTTATCAAATCTGGAATAAATGGATTGAATATATAACCCCAATGCGAGCAGACTTTAGATGACTCTCCTAATGATTTATATTGCTCTTCTCATCAACACAGTAATATTGCTAACGTAAGCACCCCTAGTCTAAATGTTTGTTTTTTTTTGGAAAATAGAGAATTAACACAAGTAAAGGGAAAGATTTGGGAAAGGGATAAAAAAAAATGAAAAAATTAAGTAAATAAGTACATAGGGATTGGATAATTATGTCTGCGGGCAGGAACAAACACGAACAAATTGGGATATAAACACCTACAATGGTTGGTATATAGGCTTGTATGCAACATTTTGGACCAGTGGAAATGGTCCAGAAGGGTTGTATGGAAACTATTATTACCATTTTTCTTAACTAATTTCATTACTTAGCCTAATAGGTTAGATTTACCACAGTACATAATTATCTATTTAAATGTTTATTTTCCTTTTATATCATCTCAATGTGTACTTAAGAATGTATAAATAATTGTAGTTTTATACATATAAAAAAATGGAAAAGGTTATATGTGTGAAAAAAGTACATGATAATTGTGAATTCCTTATCCAAATAAAAATAAAACTAAAAAAAAAGAAATAATACCATGTGGTCGGTTTGATCAAATGTGAGCGATTGAAAAAGTTAACGAAGCAAACTCTTTTAGTAATAGAAATAAGCGCGAAGCTTGTGACAAACTACAAATACAGCTGAATAGAGACAATGAAAGTCTAGAGTGAATCTTTGCATTAACCAAACGAGCAAAAGAGCATGGTAATTCAATCAATGTGCATTGTCTGAAGTTCCAAACTGACGTAAAACAAAACCAAAAAGCACAGCTACAACTTCAAGGCAGTGGTCCTGCTAGTGGCCAACTGCTGGTGCTCTGCCTGGGGAATTACAGCTCACATCGAAGAGCCTCCCCATACAGAGCCTCCATCTGAACTCCAGATAATTACAGGATGAATGTGGCATGGACTCTAGCAACTTGAGGGAGGATAAGACCATATGACCATAAGATATAGGAGCAGAATTAGGCCATTTGGCCCTTTGAGCCTGCGCTGCCATTTTATTATGACTGTTCCATTTCCCTTTCAGCCCCAAACTCCTGTCTTCTACATGCAACCCTTCATGCCCTAACCAAGAACCTATCAAGCTCTGTTTGAAATAAACTCAATGACTTAACCCCACAGCCAACCACAACAATGAATTCCACAGATTCACCACGCTCTGGCTACAGAAGTTCCTTCTCACCTCTCTTCTAAAAGGATGTCCCTCCAACCTAAGGCTGTGCCCTCCGGCCCTAGACTTACACATTATAGAAACATCCTTTCCACATTCACTGACTAGGTCTTTCAATATTTCATCTGTTTCAATGAGATCACTCCTTCTAAACTCCAGCAAGTATAGGCTCAGAGTATTCAAATACTCCTCATATATTAACTCTTTCATTCCCCTGATCACTCTTATGAAACTCCTCTGGAACCTCTCCAATGCCAGCATGTCTTTCTTAGTTAAGAGGCCAAAAACTGGCTCACAATACATCAAGTGTGGTCTGACTATTGCCTTATAAAGCCTCAGCATCACAACTTTACTCTTATATTCTAGTCCTCTCGAAATGAGTACAGTGCATTTGCCTTCCTTACCACAAACTCAACTTGCAAGTAACTTTCAGGGAATTCTACACAAGGACTCTCAATTCCCTTTGCATCTCTTGACTTTTTAAAATTTTCTCCCAGTTTAGAAAATAGTCGATGGCTTTATTCTTTTTACTAAAGTGCATAACCATACACTTACCTGCACTATATTCCATCTACCACTTCTTTTCCCATTCTTCCAATCTGTCCAAGTCCTTCCCTTTTGCTCATCACTACCTACCCCTCCACCTACCTTCATATCATCTGCCAATCTGGCCACAAAACCATCAATTCCATCATACAAATCATTGGCATATAACATGAAAAGAAGCGGTCCCAATACTGATTCCTGCAGAACACCACTTGTCACTGGTAGCCAACCTTAGTAGGCCTCTTTATTCCATTCTTTGCCTCCTGCTAGTCAGCCAATATCCTATCCATGCCAGTATCTTTCATGTACTACCATGGGCTCTTATCTTGTTAAACTGCCTCACATGTGGCACCTTTTCAAAGCCTTCTAAAAATCCAAGTAAACAACATCCACTGATTCACTGTCTAAACAGCCTGTTATTTCCTCAAAGCATTCCAGCAGATTTCCCCTTAAGGAAACCATGCTGACTTTGCCCTATGTCATCATGTATGTCAAAGTACCCCAAAGTGATAATGGACTCCAAGATCTTCCCAACCACTGAAATCAGGCTAATTGGCCTATAACTGCCTTTCTTCTGCCTCCCTAGAGTGGAATGACATTTACAACTTTTCAGTCCTCCAGATCCATTCCAGAATCTAGTGATTCTTTATACTTTTATACTTTATTGTCGCCAAACAATAGATACTAGAACGTACAATCATCACAGCAATATTTGATTCTGCGCTTCCCGCTCCCTGGATTACAAATCGATAGTAAATATTAAAAAGTTAAATTATAAGTCATAAATAGAAAATAGAAAAATGGAAAGTAAGGTAGTACAAAAAAACCGAGAGGTAGGTCCAAATATTTGGAGGGTACGGCCCAGATCCGGTTCTTGAAAGAACATTACTAATGCCTCCACAATCTCTTCAGCTATCTCTTTCAGAACTCTGGGGTGCCGTCTATCAGTTCCAAGTGATTTATCTACCGTGAGACCTTTCAAGTTTCCCAAGCACCTTCTCCTTATTAACAGCAACTACACTTACTTCTACCCCGACACTCTTGAATTTCTGGCATCCTGCTGGTGTGTTCTACAGTGAAGACTGAAACGAAATAGTTATTAAGTTCGCTTGCCATTTCTTTGTCCCCAATTACATCTCCAGCATCATTTTCCAGCAACACACACAAAACGCTGGAGGAACTCAGCCGGTCAGGCAGCATCTATAGAAGGGAGTAAACAGTCAATGTTTCAGGCCAAGACCCTTCAATGGGTCCAAGCCCCCAACAACAATTTTCATTACACTCCAGCAAAGCCAACCTAAATTGCTGAACTGATAACCTTTGAACTTATGGAACTTTGACAACCTGCCAACAGCTTCAAGGCATTTGCATACTTAGGCATAAAATCTTGAATGTTCAAAAACTGAAACAGAACAAATATTCCTATTTGCCACAGAACATTGAATGTTTTCCAACAAGATCCTGTCCAATGAGTGAATGCTGCTGCCACAATATAACAATTATTAGCATATACATCAGTGCTTTGTTTATTGTTTTGTTCACAAGAAGGTTTACTCACCATAATTCTAAACCATCTTCCAAGAGATAAACATGGGGAGGCTGTGCAACGTCTGTACTCAACTGAATGACTGGCAACAAGAATGGATAGAGATTTTTGCTGTCTGCTCCCAACCCCTAGAGATAAACAGTAGGAAAAGTGAGCAAATAATTCCACTACATATGAAGTAAAATAGTAATATACGTAACAACAGTATACATAATCAAAATGGGTTCAAATGCATATTACATCCAAATGTATCTGAGGAAAATAACTTACATGCATATAAAGAAAAATTATAAAAAAGAATGGATTTGACAAAGTCAAGAAGAACAACAAAGGAAGGGGAAAAGGTCCAGGAAATATGGCAACTAAGCAGAAGCATGAAACATTGTTGATATGAAGGAAGATTTGATGCAATTGGAAGAGGAAAGGATAACAATCGAAACTGAATTCAGTAGCGAAAGTGAAGTCGTCCAGAAACTGAACGAGAAGCAACTGCGTGAGATTTTTGCTGCAATGATAAAGTTTGACTTTAATTTTGAAAGGGTACGTTGGCTAAGGGCATATTTGCAAGATGGCTTGAGTGCTTACAAAGAACTGTATGATCTAAAAATGCGCGAGGCTCAGCAGTCAAGCAAGCCTTCCACATCAGCCACAGCAGATGACGAACCTCGACCTTCGACATTGAGGCAGGCAGTCATAGGAGAAGATGAGCTGCCTGCCCTAATGGAAACAGATGACAATGAGATGACACCTCAGTGTCCCACCACCCCAACCCCCAGGCCGCGGACAGATACCGATTCGCTGAGAATGCAGCAGTAGCCGGGAGGCACACAGCACACCTTTAAGAAAAAAGCCGAAATAAACATGCTAATTAATTAGGTGCCGCCCAGCACTTAATTGTCGGCCCAGATCAGAGGCGATTGCCATTGTGTCGCCTCTGATCCGGGCCGACATTTACATGCTGGGCGGCACCTAATTAATTAGCTTGTTTATTTCGGCTTTTTTCTTAAAGATGTGCTGGGTTCCTCCCGGCTACTACTGTACCCGTGCATGCTTCGCGAATCGGTATTGGTCGGCGGCCCGGAAGGTGGGGGCCACTGCATCACCCACACTCCAACGACTCAGTCTAACACACCATCATCAGTGTGCTCCGGCAAGCTGTCTTCCCGATTCCCGTAAGTGATACTACACTGTACATACATTATTTCCACTTTATATAGGCTGTGTATTTTTACGTGTTATTTGATATGATTTGGCAGCTTCATAGCTTAAAGATTACTGGAGAGAGCGTTTCTGCCGAGAGCACTTGTGTGAGATCTTCGCTACGGAGAACAGTGCCGGCAATGATTGTGGAAAAGTATTTCTACTTTATATAGGCTGTGTATTTATCATATCATTCCTGCTTTTACTATATGTTACTGTTATTTTAAGTTTTGTGTGTTATTTGGCATGATTTGGTAGGTTATTTTTGGGTCTGCGAACGCTCACAAAATTTCCCCATATAAATAAAAGGTAATTGCTTCTTCGCTTTATGACATTCCGGCTTACGAACCGTTTCATAGGAACGCTCTACGTTTGGATGGCGGGGGAAACCTGTACTACTAAATCATGAAGTTGAACAGTGAGGTCCCACAATCAGTGACTCCCTTCTGTTCTTACCATCCTCTTCCAAGTTGTGTTCTACTAATTCATTAGCTGAAGGCAATTAGATGGTCATCAGCAAATTTCCTTGTCAGTTTTAGGCCTTAAGCCACTTCCTCCCAATTATGTGCCATTAAGCGGTCATCCCTTATTCTCCAAAATCTGGGATGTTGACGATGAGTATGACGCCATGAAAGTGACCACAACAGATACTTGGTTACTCTGTGAGACAGCTCTCCTATTAAAGGTACATTCACAACATTAACAAGTTCAGATGAATTTATGTCTGAATTTGATGCCACTTAAATCTAAGCAAACCACACAAAATTCTGAGGAACTCAGCAGGCCAGGCAGCATCTATGGAAAAGAGTACAGTTGATGTTTCGGGCTGAGACCTTTCAAGCAGGACTAAATCTTCCCAAAAATCTGCAGATTTTCTCTTGCCACTCAAATCCAGACCAAGGAAAAAAATCAAACCACTGCAAAATTGGGACAAAATTGTTTCATTTCTCCAAAATTAACGATTTGTTCCCCTAAATCATTGAGCAACAGAAGCCCATCATTGTTTCAATCACAAGCCAGTCTTGGTGATAAGAATCCTTGCAAAAGGAATACAAACAAACCTCATGCCATAGAATTGGACTCTCGGAAAAGAACAATTTCAGTACAAGTTCACACTCAATGACAACGTAATATATTCATTCAAACTGTACCTGAACTAGGTGAATCAGCGTGGTGAGAATTGCACACCGCAACATATTGTGATCTTCAGACTGCTTCCAAAGCAATGGTAAATACTGTACCAAACATCCAACATAAGGCCGAATCTATAATTTTTTATAAATATCTTGAATCAAAATTTGGAGCAGCAAACAAGGTCAACTATACCAAGTTACAATAATTGTTCAAAACACACATAAAACAATAAGTACAAAACTAGTCATCGAACAAGGGTGCAATCAAATGTAATTTTCCCCATTATCTACCATTTGCTTTCTACATTCAAATATGAATAAATCTCACCAAATGGCAGTCCTATCATTGTTAGAATGAAAATCAAATTTGTACGTGATCAAGTTTTCAGTTTGAATGATTAGAACATTTCTGCAAAAAGTGTTATAAGACGTGCATATTTCTAAAACATTACCTGCATTCCAACTCGTTCAATGACACAAGAAATGACATGCAAAACATGCATCTTTGTATCACATTCTGTGACTTGCTGCAGCAATTGGAAGAGTAGACTGAAAACAGTTTCCAAGTACTACAAAAGAAGAAAATAAATTTACAATGACTGCAATTTTCAAAGTTACTTTAAGCAATAAAAGAAAGTTATTTCAGAATCAGATTTATTATCACCGGCATGTGTCGTGAAATTTGTTAACTTAGCAGCAGCAGTTCTATGCAATACATAATATAGAAGAAGAAAGCCTTTAACTCCGAGTGGAGTCATCAGGACGCCGTCATGACGGCGCTTTTTTTAGCAGGCTTTCTTATTTTTACACACACGAGTTGCTAGCTCAACGCTCAACCCAGCACGGATGGAAAGTGTGCAAGGGAGCCGGATGGATTCGAACCCGGGAGCCTTTGCTCCGAAGTCCGGTGCCGATGCCACTATGCCACCAGCCGGCTACGTAATATAGAAGAAAGGGAAAAAAAGATAAAATAATAATAAATAAGTAAATCAATTACAGTATACATATATTGAACAGATTAAAAATCGTACAAAACCGAAATAAGGACAAAATCCACTGACAAGACAATACATATGTGCTAGGAAGAAATTGTTATCTGAATTGTTCGAAATCTTTTCTTTTATTTCTATATCATATCAAATTGCCAACAAGAAGGTAAATAGCTGCCTCTACTTCCCCCACAATCCCATCCCACTCTTTTTCCCTGAACTAGTTGTTGGAAAATATAATTTTTTTTGCGCTGAATTACTCCTTCCATGCATAACAATGCTAAAACCACAAATACCAACATTCCAGCTTCATGCTTGCTATATTTTTACCACTTAGATCCACAACTGTCAAATCTTCAAAATTATGACAGATTATCATATTAGAAGTTATCAGAAAGCCAAAAGAGAATAACTGCAGAGAGAACTTCAGTTCAGTTCAGTTACATTTGTTCTGACAATAAAATCTCCATCCTGAAACTCCTTTATCATTAAAACTGGGGAAGAAGCAACTCTCTTGTATCAAAAACTCAAAAGAACTGCAGATGCTGGAAAGCTGAAATAAAATCAGAGAACACTGGAAAAACTCAGCAGGTCACGCAATCTCTTTTGGGAAGAGAAACAGAGTTAATGTTTCAGGTCCAGAATTCTTCATTGGAACTGAAAAAGAAATAATTTATTTTTGATAGTAAGGAAAGTAGATGGGTGGATCAAAGGGAATATTTTTGATAAGGTGTAATAACAAGGTAGTTAAGATGAAACATTTCTGTCTATTTAATGTATTGCCAACATTGCACAATCTGATTATATAAAAAGACAAAAGGAAAAAGAAAGGCAAGCAAACATGGCCAGTTCTAATTCAAAAAGAAAAATCCATATCAAGTCCTACAGGTGCTCAGATGGAATGTGATGTGTTTGTGTTGAGCTTTATTATAAAAGTGCCAGAAGCCACAGATAGATCAGTGAGAGTGGAATGGTGAATTAAAATGGCAGGAAACCAGGACTTAGGGTCACTCCCATGAACTCTGCAAAATGATTACCTAATTTGTGCTTGGTTTTGCCAATGAAAAAGACCACATTGAAATACATTATATCGCAAGAACAACAAGTGCATGACAGCTTCACCTGGAAAGACAATTTGGGTCCCTGGATGATGGTATGTAAATGGGAAAAAGGACAAGGGAAAGAACAGGTTGCACGAGAAAGTGTGGTATGGCAGGGAACAAAAGACCATACAAGAGTGAAGAGCAAACAATGGCCCTGTGTTAATGGTGGGCTCATGGTCCAGAAGGCATCATGAGGATGTCCATTAGGTGATATTTGATCTCTACAAAACAAGGTTTGCTCATCATACTTGAACAATGGTAGCATTGTCAGCAGGTTTGATGATGATTCCGGGGTTGGCTCTGAGTGAGGGAAGTGCTAGAAATTTAGACAGTGGTAGGTTGGTGCAAGTCAGGGGAGTGGAAAAACCAAGGTAGTCAATGTCCCATCAGAAGTCTTTTGTATGAAACACCATACCTTCATTTGAGTGTTCTCCCCCAACATGAGATTCAAAGCTGCAAATCCTAAAGGACAAAAGTGGATTATTTATTTCCAAAAAAATTGGACTGCAAACAAGTAGTCTACATGATCACTCCATGACATGTGATAATCAGGAAAAGCTAACAAACAGAATGTTCAGAGAAAGCATTGCACACAATTCCACAAAGAGGAAAGGAAAGGATCTTTAGCTCAGCCATTGCACAAACTTATGTTTTTGCCTGACAAAATGAAATAACATGTAGCCAGGCTTCAACTTTTCAATAAATGCAACACAATCAGAACAGTCTTTTAAATGGGAGAAATTATTGCCTGTGTCAGTTGTATTCTAAGTATATGGCAGCGCACATAGAACTCTCACTTCATTTCTTCCATTTTGTACACAGCATGAAGTAGCAATCAGCAATATGTTCAAACAAGCAAACAAATACAAGATGATTTTCTAGGATCTGAATTCAAAACGCCAACATCTGATTGGCTGTGTCACTGTGATATGAGGTGATATGAAGTGAAGTGATGTTTTGATAGTTATTGGTTTCTGGGCTGACCATCACTTAAGTGGTAATGCAATCCATACCAAAGCTGAGCACCCAAGGCTACGCTGCCTGCCAAAATGGCTTAACAAGGCTCAACAAGCGCTACAAGTTTGACTCATTCAAGTTTTCCACAAAAACCAAGAGCAAACCTCAAATGAAATTGAAGAATTGATTTGTTAGTGGAATCTTACATATCAATGTGAAGCTGATTCCCATGCAAACTGCACTTTGAAGTCCAGAGATTGACTTGACAGGCAATTTACTGCCAGCCAAAACATTCTAGATCAAATGCATGTAACTTTATCAATCCCATAATAGCATAGTAATTAGTGTAACACTTCACAAAGCCAGGATTCAGATGATTAGGGTTCAATTTCCGCAAGTTTGTATGTTTGTATGTTCCATACATGACCACAGGGACTTCCTCTGGATGCTCTGGTTGCCTCCCACATTCCAAAAGACGTATACGTTAGGGTTAGTAAGTTGTGGGCATGCTACGTTGGTGCCAGAAGTGTGGGTATAACTTGCGATCTGGCTCCAGTACATCCTCGAACTGTGTTGTCCACTAATGCAGAAACGAAGCATTTCATTGTTTGTTTCAATAAAGCTAACCTTTAAAAATAATTTTAAGATTAACAGCAGGTTCAAACAAAGCTCCAGAAGCTTCCCATAAAAAACAACAACAAATGGCTGGCAAATAAAGAACCTAAGCTACAAGAGTTATAGGTAGTAATGAGAGCCAGTTATCACTTCTCATTGCCTAGATGATAGAAGTTGGATTCTAAAATTAGCCTGGAAAGGTGGGCTGTCCATTTTATATTAGTGCTCATTCAAGTCATTTCCATTGCCTGCCTTACTGAGATATGGAATTAGGACACAGCAGTACATCTTGCTTATCCAACTCTGGATGACTGGTTATATGCAATCAAGCAGATATTCTTGGACTCAGCATTGCAAAGTTTTATTTATTTTCATTTTTTGGAATGCAAGTTTGTGGTGCCATCACAGGACTTCAAGATACACTCAAGACTGTTCATCCCCAGAAGCAAAAAAGCTTACAGTCAAAGGGAATACCTTTGCTCTCAACCTTCAGAAAGTTCAAAACATTCACTCTTCGGCAGATAATGGCTACATTTTTAAAAATATACCATTCTGGTCAATCAATGTAGGTTTCAAGGACAACAGATCAGAATTCCACAACGCAAAAGAATCAGAAGAAGCATGATGATCTTTACGTTATTTGTGTACGCTTCACAAAAGTATACCCTCTTGCCAAGTGGAAGAGTTTGTGAAGGGCATTCAAGATAAACTATCAAGATAACTTGTATGCATCTTGTGCTCAAATTACGTGAATATCAAATATCATGGATGTTGTAAAAAAACACTTGGCTTAAGTAATGGAATCAAATAAGGACAGCAGAATTATCAATGCTGTTAGTCATCTTCCAAAATTGTAGCCTTCCAAAAATTTGCACAAATGGCAGTGCTTGATTTTCTATGTTTCAATGCCAAAATTAAGATGCTGACTAGAACTTTCTAAGACACCTTCATTGACAACTGTGACTGGACAACACAGATGAGCAATCCTTGGATCTTCTTGCTGAAGCAGAATGGTGGTTTAGATGGATCAACAGCTTGCAAGCCAAAATGCTCCACTTGATATTTACAAATTACTTAAAACCAGATCTTTGCAAACAGTTAACATATTTAGTAATGTGTGAAGAATTCTGCATCACGCTGATGGCACTTAGTCTTTACAAAGCCAATGCTTTTTGGATACACCACCAAACATCCATGTTTTAAGTACAGTATACTTCTGAAGTCAAAGATGGATGTAAATCAGGAAATCATTGCCACTGTTGTGTGGCTGAAAGACTTAAAACAATTATTTCTACTTTTCAAAACTATATTTTCCATTGGTACTGCCTTCAAAAAAAATCTACTTATACAAAATTTGCATCCAAAACACAGCACATATTGAGGCAAGTTAATTTAGCCTGCTCACAATGGGCAGGCAACTACAAATATAAAATGTTCCTATTTCAAAGATTATAACAGACAATAAATCAAAGCTTTCTAGAAGTGGTCTCAAAGCTTGCCATTAATGGTGGAAAGTGAGAAAGACCCACACAGGACATACCTATGGCACAGAAATGCAAGATTACAAAGTCAAAGCAGTAAGTGAAAAGCAACCAGCCATTCTTGCTGATCATGACTAACCCTTGCCTCAGACAAAGAAACTTACAGAAGAATGACTAAGGCAATGGCTGAATCCATGTAGATGATGCACACACCAACACATCGATTATCATGAAAAACAGCCAAAGGTCTACACTGGATGTGTGGGAGGGAAGGAGGATTTTGGACTAATGAAGGCAACAATTGGAAAATATTTTTTAAATGGTAAAATTAGAAATCAGTCATTTAAACAGACTGACTGTTAACAAAAAATGCAGTTGACCAACAATCGGAGATACTGACATATGGCATGAATATGGTACAAGAGCATCCTAATGAGAAATCAAAGTGTGGGTTATGTGAATACATAGTAAGTTGAGAGGAAACATGAGCATATATTTTAAATTATATAAAGGAGGATAAAAATAAGCATAAAATATATTAAAAAGGCTAAAGGGAATATAAAAAGTGTAGTTTCACACAAAAAAGCTATCTAAAACTATGATCAACACATGAAAACTAAAACAAGAAAGATCACTAAGGACACCGTTCACAAATGGGTAAATGTATTTAAATTCTAATTACGGAACTTCAGTCTGAAACATTAATTTGTTTCCCTTTTTGTCGATCTGCCTGACTTGATGAACATTTCCAACATTCCCTGTTTTTATTTCAGATACTCACAGTCTTAAATTTATAAGGACTATTTAAAACTCAACTTGTTTGCAAATATGGACATGACAAAGAGATTAGTTCTGCCGGTATCAGTAAATTTAGTGAGTAAAGAGTATGATTAAAAGTACATAAAATGAAATAAAGCAAGATGGAACGATGTGCACTGAAAGGATGAACAAAGTTAGGAAAGAGATTACAATAACTTTAAGCACATTTTTCAAAGATGTTTTATTATTTATGCAAAACGAAGTGGCAAATATCAGGGCATTTATTTATAAGTATAGAATAGGGATCTATGGAAAATGACTTCTAATCAACCACAGCAGTTTGAGAACATTGAGATCCATTTCTTAAATTAGTTTCAGAAAAAATGCCGGAAGGAATTGGATTGTTGTAAAACATAACTGGTTTGCATTTTATTGAAGGAAATCATCTACTTCTGGCCAATGTGTGACTCCAGGCATAGAAGTGGCAAAGGTAAAAACGCTCATTTGCATCACACCACTCCAAACAAGACAACACAAACTGCACAAACTCAGGAAAATTGCATATTGGCAAATCCGGACAACGGATGAACAGTCAACATCATACTTAATAATTTATATTAAAATAAAATCAGAAGAATTTTTATCAAAGCTCAAGTGTGGACAAACTTTTCAAACCTATATTAGAACATGAAATTCAAGAGCACATCGTAAGGTACCACACAATTTAGGAGAATGTTCAGATTCATAAATATGTCATGCCAGATTAAACTGATACTCTCAGAAAACATAAAAGCAAATGGAATGAATATATTTAATATTGAATATATAAATTTTCCAGTGTGTCAAAAGATGCAGAGGGAAACTAATTTGAACATTCATGTATCTTTACCAGCACATTTTTATTAAATCTTGGCTACAGTTATTTTAATTTCCTTTTTCAGAGTTTTGAATTTCCTTGCTCATTTGTGAAATTTCCTGTTCATTCAGGGTTATTAAAGCTTGAAGATAAAAAATAAAATCTGAACTAAGAATTGTGAGCATTTTTTTATTAGTTTATATTTGAGAAAATATTTAAGAAATCACTAACTGTTAGTGTAAATCCCACAGCTGGATCATTGAATAATACAAAAATTATGCCTCTTAAATCTAAGCTGTAAAACCTGCTTTCAGATTATAGCAAATATCAGAGAATGGATTAAGTGCATTGGGAGCAAAGTCAATCAAAAGGATGAAAACTTGAAAAGATTTTTTTTACATTGCAGATAATACAACCAACAGTTACACAGCTAGTCACAGCATAAGCAACTACTGTACATAAGACATTAAGTAAACAGTAGTAGTCTTAATTAGTAAAAACAATTCCTTTCATATTAGATCATGGAGAACAAAATCAATTAAATATAATAATATTTGTAATGACACAAAATTGATTGTTTGTTACTCATTAAAAACAAAGAAACTCTTACTAGAGTTCTCAATATTTAAATCCCGAGTTGCATATTATTGTGATTAAATCAATTATTTTCAGAAATCATACAACTGGCAACTATGGAAACTCAAAAACACTAAATACAAACAAAAAATGTATTGACAGCTGTCTTAGACAGGCAGTTAACAAAAATACAATTGAAAATAATGCATTCAGTTCAGAGATAAATATCTATCATAATTCATGTTCTTATTTATAATAATGGTCAAATGAGTCATTTAATTTTTTGAAGTTTGCTAATCTCCAATTAAAAATAAACTGTTTTGGATTTTTTTTAAATCTGCGAAGCTAATAATATAAAATGCAAAGAATACTTACTGGTAAAAACTGCTCTGTTCTAAATTCGAAATCATCCACAGGTAATAATCAAGTTAAAGATTAACACATTTGTAAAACTGATATCAAGCAAATCCATCAATATGCTCCAAGGATAGAGAGCCTACATATACAAAATTGAAAATGTGAACATTAAAAAAACTCTGCATCATAAACCTGCAAAGTTAAAGAATGAATCTATGCAAGAAAAATCATGTTTGAATTAGAGTTAATTTCCACCAGTCCATCTCTCTTCAGTTATTTAAAAATGCACAGGGATATACTAATGGCTTTATTAGACCTACAGTACTATATTTAAATCCACTTTATTAACTCATTAGAGCAAGTAAGGCTGTATGATAAAATGAAAACATTTACCAAGAAACAGCAAATGAATATAAAGGTAGAAAAATGGAACAACTGGCCAAAATTTTGAGACAAGATAAACCTATCTGGTAAATCCCCATTTCTAACCATTTACTATTGGTTCAAGATCTTCAAACTACTTATTCTTTTCTATCAGTGTGCACTACTCAAATTCCTCTACTTCCTCACTTATTATAACATTTCACTGTATTCTAACAGCCAGTTCAAAGTTACAAATTACATTCCTTTGGCAGTAAGATAACCTGATGAAGTTTCTGAATTAGTCTACCTTAACCACTGATCACCACATTCTTCACATACACAGTTTACAGTTTATAAATAATATCAGAATTTCTGTGGTCATCCTACCAGTCACTTATACAACAAGGTCTTAAATACTACAATAAAGATAAAATTAGCATAAAATCTCCAAGAGGAAAAAAGGGAACTATGAAGTCAGAATAGTACATCAATAAATACACTGAAAAGGATATCAAGTTTTAGGGTTGTAGCTGTCTCAATACGCACCTGAGGAAATAAATGAATTAAAATTACATGTGTTTATGCTCCAAATTGCCAACAGCTAAATTCAAATACAACATTTACTTAAATCGTATTTCAATTCAAGCTTAACATATTTAGATATTGTGCAACCTTGATATAATGTGCCATGTTATAGCAAGGATGTGGATACACTGCAGGCATTATCATGTCCCCAGGTCAGGAATTTTAAAAATGTTAGTTTCATATACAACCTGAATATTCAGAAGGATGAGGGGAGATCTCACTGAAGCCTTTTGAATGTTGAAAGGCCTAGACAGAGTAGATGTGGAAAAGATGTTTCCCATTGTAGGAGAGTCTAGGACAAGATGGCACAGCCTCAGGATGGAGGGGCACTCTTTCAAAACAGAGATGCGTAGAAATTTCCTTAGCCAAAGGGTGATGAATTTGTGGAATTTGTTGCCACGTGCAGCTGTGGAGGCCAGGTCATTGGGTATATATAAGACAGAGATTGATAGGTTCTTGATTGGACATGGCATCAAAGGTTATGGGGAGAAGGCTGGGAACTGGGGTTGAGGAGGAGAAAAAAAAGGATCAGCCATGATTGAATGGCAGAGCAGACTCGATGGGCCAGATGATCTAATTATGCTCCTATGTCTTTTATGGTTTTATGGAGTGTCTCCCAACACCCATGTTTTACTGAGGTTGCAAAATTTATTAAAAACATAAAATGCCTAATATCTGCATAATGTGTTGGTACAATGTTCAATATGTCCAAACATAATGCAATATTCATTAGAACATTAAGGTCTTCTCAAGTTAAAAATGCTTTAAAACAAGCTTCCTCATAAAATAACACACACAGAATACATAATCTTATATTAAAATAGTCCCTTATTTAGCTCAAAGCAAATAATTAGGTTTAAAATTCATTTTTATTTGTTGAATGACAATTTACACTCTAAAAAGCTTCACATCACATCAAAGAAATATTTTCAATATCAAGCTACATATGCTGTGGCTCAAATTAAACTTGAAAATATGCAATTTAATAATAGCAGTATTCCTGTCACAGAGTAAGACTTGGTAAAATACACAAGAACATAGCAATAACTTTAAGACATGACTTATATCCTGGACAACCATTGATTAACACAGTTGGAAACAGGACTGCAGAAGAATATCTGCTCTCCCAAGGACTAGCATGAATACTGGCACAGTGATGATTCTCCTACAAGTGTACTCAGAGTCAAGCCCTTGATATTACACTCACGGAAGCTGTAAGAAAGCTTATCATCACTGTCATACAACATAGAAACATATCATTCACCTGTCTGTGCCAACCATAAAGCATGAAGTTATACTAATTCTGCTCTACCTTTACTTTTGAATATATTTTTAATTTAGTTCTCCCGATATTCTACCAGTATCTACATACCATCTCCTAACACATGGGTGACTAGAACAATTGACTGTTGCTTGTAACCTTCCAAATAACACATATTTTGGATGTGGAAGACCAGGGCACGCAGATGAAATCCATATGGGTTTAGAGAGAGTATAACTACTGTTGTTTTCTTTTACACTCAGGAACTGAACACTGGCCACAAACTGAGAGGAAATAGCGCTACCAATGGCACCACTATGCAATGGCTATGAGAGGAAGCTCAAGAAGTAAAAATAATGCAGAATTCAAAGGGATAGACAGCGCTCCTATGGCTACAAATATGATTCAGCATGGTATGCTGCACTTATTGAGTTAGAGGAAAGACTGCAGATCATTTTGTGAGATGGCAGTTGTGTTACATTGAATATGACATGTAAGAACCATCTACACTGTGTTGTACGAACCATCAACACACCCAATACTCAAAAGCTCCATGTCAGTGATCGCCTTAACTTGATGCTTGATATGAGTAGCCTTGAATCCAACCCATACCATCCTACCATGGCTAGAATGAACTCTTGCCTAAGCAAGGACTTGGAACCACTACAAGTTGGCACACAAGGTCTCCTCAAACGCCAAATGAAATATAGATGCTGTCGTACCATCTTTATAATTGCATCAATATGTGGGACCCAGGTTAGGCCTTTAGAGCTGATGACACCCAGGAACTTAAACCTGCTCAGCCTTTCCACTGATGACAAAGCAAGGATGTAACGTTTTATCTTTATAAAGCACTAGTGAGTCCTCACTTGGAGTATTGTGAATGGTTCTGGGCCCTTTATCTTAGAAAGGATGTGCTGAAACTGGAGAGGGTTCTAAGGAGGTTTACAAATATTATTCCAGGATTGAATAGCTTTTCAAATGCAGAGTTTGATGGCTCTGGGCCTGATTTTTATCAGAATTCAGAAGAATGAGAAGTGACCTCATTGAAACCTATCGAATGGTTAAAGACCTTGATAGAGCGGATGTGGAGACGATGTTTTCTATGGTGGGAGAGTCTAAGACTAGAGGACACAGCCTCAGAACAGAGGGACATCCTTTTGGAACAGAGATGAGGAGGAATTTCTTTAGCCAGAGAGTGGTGAATCTCTGAAATTCTTTGCCACAGGCAGCTGTGGATGCCAAGTCTTTATGTGTATTTAAGAGAGAGGCTGACAGATTCTTGATTGGTCAGAGCATAAAAGGATACAGGGAGATGGCAGTAGATTGGGGCTGAGAGGAAAATTGCATCACCCATGATAAACTGTCGAAGCAGACTCGATGGTCCAAATGACCTAATTCTACTCCTATGTCTTATAATCCCTTGATAAGGATTGGTGCATGTTCCTTGTCTTCCCCTTCCTGAAGTCCACAAGTCTTAGTGTCTTTGTTGCAACACCACTCAACCAACTAATCTATCTCACTCCTATATGCATCCTCATCACCACCTGAAAGCCAGCCAATAATAGTTATGTTGTCAGCAAATTTATAGATAGAATTTGAGCTGTGCTTAGCCACACAGTCGTAGGTGTAGAGCAGAGGACCAAGCACGCATCTTTGAGGTGCACTAGTGTTAATTGGCAACATGAAACATAACATAAAAACGTAAGAGATAGGAGCAGGAGTAGGTATATAGCCCATTGAGCCTGCTCCAGCGTTTAATATAGATCATGGCTGACCTGGCCATGGACTCATTGCAGCCTACTTACCTTTTCCCCATAACCCTTAATTCCCCTACTATGCCAAAATCTATTCAACGGTGTCTTAAATATATTTACTGAAGTAGCCTCCACTGCTTCATTGGGCAGAGAATTCCATAGATTCACCACCCTCTGGGAAAAGCAGTTCCTCATTTCCATCCTAAATCTACCCTTCCGAACCTTGAGGCTATGTCCCCTACTTCTAGTCTCACCTATCAGTGGAAATAACTTTCCCACCTCTATCTTATTTATTCCTTTCATAATTTTATATGTTTCTATAGGATCTCCCTCATTCTTTTGTATCCCAGCCAGTACAGTCCCAGGCAACTCAATCCCTCCTCATAGTCTAACCCCCTCATCTCTGGAATCAACCTGGTGAGCCTCCTCTGCACCGTCTCCAAAGCCAGTATATCCTTCCACACGTATAAGGAGAACAGAACTGCACACAATACTTCAGGTGCGGCCTTACCAGTACAGTTGCAGCATAAACTCACTGCTCTTAAATTCAATCCCTCTAGCAATGAAAACCAACATCCCATTTGCCTTCTTGATAGCTTGTTGTACCTGCAAACCAACCCTTTGTGATTCATACACAAGCACTCCCAAGTCCCTCTGCACAGCAGCATGCTGCAAGTTTTTAGCACTTAAATAAAAATCAGCTCTTCCATTTTTCCTTCCAAAGTGGATAATCTCACATTTACCAACATTGTACGCCATTTGCCAGATCCTTGCGTACTCACTTAACCTATCTATATCTCTCTGTAGACTCTCTGTACCTTCTGCAATTTGCTTTTCCACTCAATTTAGTATAATCAGCAAACTTACACCTCAGCAATCACCAAGATACATTACATTTGGTCCCCTCTTCCAGATCATTAATGTACATCATGAAAAGTTGCGGGCTCAGCACCACCCCCTGCGGCACACCACTCACCATGATTGCCAACCAGTGTAACACCCATGCATCCCAACTCTCTGCTTTCTATCAGTTAACCAAGCCTCTATTCATGCTAATACATCACCTCCAACTCTATGCATCCTTATCTTATGGATAAGTTTTTTTATGCGGCACCTTACCGAACTCCTTCTGGAAATCCAAGTAAATAATGACCATCTGTTACCCTCTATCCACTGTGCTCATTATACCCTCAAAGAACTCCAGTAAGTTTGTCAAGCAGGACCTGCCTTTGCTGAATCCATGCTGCATCTGCCTTTACAGATGCCTCAATAGTTCTTCTTTAATGATAGCTTCAAGTTACCATCCTTTTGGATGTAAGAGATATTATTTCCAATCCACACAGACTGTGGTCTCCCGGTGAGGAATTCATGGCTGCAATTGCAGAGCGGGGTACAGAGGTCCAGAATTTGGAACTTGTTGATTTGAATTGAGGGTATGATTGCAATCAATGAACAGCAGCCTGACAAAGGCAGTGCTTTTGTCCATGTGATCCAATGCCAGATGGACAGCTGGTGAGATTGCATCTGCTGTGTACCTATTGTGGTAGTAGACAAACTACAGTATGTCCATGTCCAGGTCCTTGCCTAGGCAGGAGTTGATTCTAGCCATGACCAACCTCAAAATATTTCATCACAGTAGATGTGAGTGCCACTAGGTGACAGACATTGAGGTAGCTCGCCCTGCTCTTCTTGGGCAATGGTATGATTGTCATCCTTTTAAAGCAGGACGGACCCTCAAACTATAGCAAGAAATTGTAGATGTCCCTGAACACTCCTGCTAGCTGTTCAGCACAGGTTTTCAAAGTCCTACCAAGCACACCATCAGGATTTACCCTTTTTAAAGATACTTTGCTGTCGGCATCCAAGACAGATCACAAGGCCACTACATGCTGCAGGGATTCACACAAGTGTAGTTTAATAAGGTTATTGATTTAGTCTCCTGGCAAGTACAGAAGCAAACTAATTTTTTAAAGCCTGCCAATTTGCCATCATATTCAGCATCATTATGTGTGTGCCTTTAACCACATGTTGATTTCTTTTTTATTATTTGTGTGCCTTCAGGAAGCTTTCATTGTACTTTTTGATTTCATTGTTATCTTCTCCATTTTTCCCCGCTCTTCCTATTTAATGTTATCTTTTGTCATTCTGCATTATGAATATACTTAGTTCATGTCTCTTTTTTTCAGTTCTGCCCTCATCTCTTTATTCGTTCATGATGCAACATTTGTGACTCATAATGCTATTTTGTTCTTTTTTTTTTAATCAATTTGGTCATATCTCCTGGATTCTCTTCATCACTTCACTGGTTTTTTGTAGCTACTGAATTGTTTTGCTTGCCAATCTTATTAGAATCAAGTTTAATATCACTGGCATATGTCGTGAAATTTGCTATCTTTGCAGCAGCAGTACAATACAATACATAACAACAGAGGAAAAGAAGTGTGAATTAAGGTAATGGGGTAGTGTTCATGGGTTCAATAGTCATTCAGAAATCTGATGGAAGAGGGGAAGAAGCTGTTCCTGAATTGTTTAGTGTGTGCCTTCAGGCTCCTGTACCTCCTTCCTGATGGTAGCAATGAGAACAAGTCTGGTTGATTGAGGTCCTCATTGACAGATGCCACCTTTTTGAAGATGTCCTGGATACCGTGGAGGCTGGTGCCCATCATGGAGCTGACTGAGTTTACAACTTTCTGCAACTTATTTCAATATTGTGCTCCCCTATACCAGGTGGTGATGCAGCCAGTTAGAATGCTCTCCATGGTACTTTTATAGATATTTGAGAGTATTTTTGGTGACATTGCCGAATCTCCTCAAACTCCTACTGAAATATAGCCGATGTTGTGCCTTCTTGTAGCTGCATTGATATGCTGGGCCCAGGATACTCTCCCCACCTCTGATCTCCTGATGAGGACTGGCTCATGAACCTCCAGTTTCTCCTCCATAGTCGAGAATCAGCTCCTAGGTTTTACTGACATTGAGTGAGAGGTTGTTGTTATGGCATCACTGAGCCAGATTTTCCAACCTCCCTCCTATGTGCTGATTCGTCACCACCTTCGTTTTAGCCAACAACAGTGGTGTTGTCAGCAAACTAAAATATGGCATTACAGCTGTATTTAGCCACACAGTGTAAAGAGAGTAGAGCTGGGGGCTAAGCACACAGCCAGCCTTGTGGAGCACTTGTGCTGATGGTGATTGTGGAGAAGATATTGTTGCCAATCTGAACTGAATGGGGTTTGCAAGTGAGGAAATTGAGAATCCAGTTGCACAAGGAGGTACTGAGGCCTAGGTCATGGAGCTTATTGATTAATTCTGTGTGGATGAAGTGTTGAATGCAGAGCTGTAGTCAGTAAAGAGCACCCTGATGAAGACCACTGACTGTTCAGATATTCCAGAGTAGAGCAAAGAGCCAATAGTATCTGCTGTTGATCTCTTATGAGGGTAAGCAAACGGGTACAAGTGCAAGTTGCTTCTCAGGTAGGAATTGATATGCTTCATCACAAACCTACCATAGTGAGTGAAAGTGCAACTGAATGACAGTCACTGAGGCAGGTTAACTCGTTCTTCCTGGGCAACAGGAAAATTGAAGAATGCTTGAAGCAAGTGGGTATGTCAGACTGCAAAGTGAGAGGTTAAAGATATCAGTGAACACTCCAGCCAGTTTTCAAATTAAATCAAGTTTAATTATCATTCCAGCCATACATAGGTACAGCTGAAAGAGACAGTGTTCCTCTGGGACCAAGGTACAAAACATTCAAAGTAACAACAAATACTCAAAAATAGCAAGTAACAAAATTCAAGACATTGAGCAAAACAGATTCACTCAAAAAAAAAAGCACGTACAGTCCAAGACCCTGAACAACAATGTTCAGCAATCTATGGTACAGTCTCCCGGCAGCATATAGGAACATGCAATCCAGTCTGTCATTCCACTGCTCAAAAATGGGAGGGCAGCACAAAGAGGTATGGCCAGGTCCCAGCCAAGCTCAACCACACTGCAGAGCTTCAGCATCTCCCACCTGGTCTGCAACAGCAGGTAGTCCCAAGGCATGAGCCCAGTTCTTGCTACAACTGAGGCTCCTATGTTGACTGTCCCTACACCAGACAAGGGTAACAGGCCTGTGGTAGCTTACATTATCACTGTCCAACAAAGTCTCACAATCACAGGTGACTAAGACAATCTCCCATGGTTATCCTGGATCAACTTCGATGTTTCTGAGTAGCGGGCAGCAACACAATCTGCAGCCAAGTCAGCTCCTTCAAACTCAAACCAGCACCTCCGACACCCCAGCCGGCCCCTCAAACACCCCGGCCGGTACCTCCGATGCATCAGCTGGCTCCAAAGCCAACACTAATCCAGCTTCTCCAATCAACGAGCAGCTCACCGATCTTACAAAGAATAAAGCACCTTTGGTTGACCCCAAGAGGCCATTACATTCGCACACATCAGTTTACTGGAAGATTAGCACAGGTCTGCAGTACTCAGCCAGGTACACTATCTGGGCCACATGCTTTCTGTCAGTTCAGCCCCCTGAAAGATTCTCTCACGTCAGCCTAAGAGGTTGAAATCCCAGGGTCGATGGGGACTGTGGGAGTTTGTGAAGGTGCCCACACACTTTGTTGGTCAAAGTTCATCTGGGAGCGAAACCTTGTTGCCATAAATATCATTTGGTTTTACTTTGTAAGATTTGACAGTATTCATGCCCTGCCACAGTTGTCACGCATCCTTCTGTAATGCAAGTTTGGTCCAGAATTGCCACTTCATATGCGAGATGGTTTTCCAAAGGTCGTACGTGGACCTCTTGTATTTTACTTGATTGCCAGGCCTGAACACGACTGCTCTGGCCCTAAGCAGATTGCAGATGTCTTGGTTCATCCAGAGCTTCTGACTGGGGAGGACTCTGAATGATTTTGTGAGGACACACTTGTCCATGACCGACTTGCTAAGATCTGTGACAACAGTAGCATATTCATTCAGATCTTCTGATGAGTCCTTGAACAGGACCCAGTCCAATGGCTAGAAGCAATTCCTTAGCCTCTCTTCTGTCTCCCTGATTACCTCTTTGTTGTCCTTCTCTGGAGCTCTGCTTTTTAGCCTTTACCTGTGTGCAGGTAGGAGGACTGTCAGATGATCTGATTTCCTGTTCAATCTAGGGATGGAACACTAGGTATTCCTAATCCTAGTGTAACACTGGTTGAGTGTGTTGGGACCCGTGGTGCTACAGGTTATAAGTTGACAATAACTGAGCAGATATTTCTCCAAGCAAAACTGATTGAAGTCCCCAACAATGATATGAAAGGCGTCAGGATAGGCTGTTTCTTGTTTGTTAATATGGCACTCAATACATTGGGTGCTTGCTTAACATCAGCCTTTGGCCGTATGTAAACCAGTCAGGATCATGGAGGATAACTCCCTCCAAAAGTAGAATGGACAGCACTCAATTATTAGATGTTCCAGGTTATTAGGACAAGAGTTCTGTGGATGAAAACACCTTGTTAATGAGAGAGATCAGAGGAGAATGGCCAGATGATTCAAGCCGACAGGAAGGTAACAGTAACTCAAATACATACACATTCTAACAGAGGTGCGCAAAACAGCATCTCTGTACAGAACACATCGAACCTTAAAGTGGGTGATCTCCAGCAGCAGAAGAGCACAAGGACACACCCAGTGGCCACTTTATTAGGTACAGGAGGTTTGATTAATGTATGATTACTGTTGTCCAATGTTCCACTCTGGCAACTTCTGTCATCTTTTCTGGCTCGGTTCTGTCTCTTGTGGGGCAAGATATACCAAGTAAGAAAGGAGTTCAACACACATTGCTTAAAAAACGAGATTAATTGATTATTTTGTTATCTTTATATGATTAAAAGTACTGGTGTATTACATACTCAAATGTAAATATATTAGGTAGAAATCAGAGAGTAGTGATGCAGCATACATATTCTATTAAACAGAATGCAGCCTGTGATAGTTTTCCAGGGATTCAAAGTGTTTACTTTTTAATTATTTTTTATCAATGACTTTGAAGAAAAGGAATCATCTGATATCTAGGTTTCCCAACAATGCAAATTTAGAACTTGAAAACCTTGGTGTTGTGCTATTGATACACATACACATTGATCCAAATGCTTTATTTCCAATTCTAGCAGGTATTTTTTCACCACCAAACTAAGACTGTACTTGATGGGCTTATCTTGACATCTTTTTCAAATTGGTATGATATTTTCAATACTCGGGGGTTCTGACACCAATTAGTAAGCAAAGATATAGGCAAGTCTCTACACAATTCTGAACCTCGCTTCTCACAATAGCCTTCAAAGCATCCCAACACAGTCTGAAAATTACTGATTTACATATAGTAAGCTTTTCTAATAGCTCAGAGGCACAAGAGAACGCAGATTCATCATGTAGGGCTTCGACCTGAAAAATCAACAGTTCCTTCCCTGCATTGGATGCTGCTTGATCTGCTGAGTTCTTCCAGCAGGCTGTTTCTCTAGTACTTTCTCTAGCAGTTTTAAGCATATCTAATATCTCATAACTAATTAAAAATTATGCCATGCTCTCAATTTGGACAAATCTCCTTTATAATCCCAAATTATGTATGTTCATCTACTTATCTGAAATTTATATTGCCATAGAGAAAATATTTTTGATTGCATTAATGTTAACTCTCAATCTAGCTTCATAGGCCTAATTTAGTTTCCACATCTTTATCATCTTGTACTTGATCTGATTCTTACTCACATAATAAATACACACACACATATATATATATATATATATATATATATATATAAAATCTCAACTGCCCCCATTAAGACCACATGACCACATCCTTTTATGCCTTCCATTTAAATGTCTGGCTGGTGTTCGACTGTCTTTAAAGAGAGTGAGCCCTCGCAAGGCAGAAGGTCCTGATGAAGTACCTGGTAAGGCTCTGAAAACCTGTACCAACCAACTCACGGGAGTATTCAAGGACATTTTCAACCTCTCACTGCTACGGGCAGAAGTTCTCACTTGCTTCAAAAAGGCAACAATTGTGCCAGTGGCTAAGAAGAATAATGTGAGCTGCCTTAATGACTATCACCCAGTAGTACTCACATCGACAGTGATAAAATGCTTTGAGGGGTTGGTTATGACTAGACTGAACTCCTGTATTAGCAAGGACCTGGACACACTGCAATTTGTCTATCGCAAATTGCCTAACCTTTGCCTATCACAAGGTTGTAAATCTAGTCAGCTCCATCTTGGGCATTAGCCTACAAAGTACCCAGGACATCTTTAGAGAGCAGTGTCTCAGAAAGGCAGCATCCATTATTAAGGACCCCCAGCATCCAGGCCATGCCCTTTTCTCAGTTACCATCAGGTAGGAGGCACAGAATCCTGAAGGCACACACTCAGTGATTCAGGAACAGCTTCTTCCCCTCTGCCATCCGATTCCTAAATGGACATTGAAGCTTTGGACACGATCTCACTTTTTTTTAATATACAGTATTTCTGTTTTTGCACATTTTTAAAAATCTATTCAATATACATAATTGATTTACTTGTTTATTTATTATTCTGTTTTATTTTTTTTCTCTCTCTGCTAGATTATGTATTGCATTGAACTGCTGCTGCTGAGTTCACAAATTTCACATCACATGCTGGTGATAATAAACCTGATTCTGATTCTCAGTGGTAGTAATTGTATTTGATGCCACCATCCTCTCTGACAGTATGTCCCAGGTAAGTTTAAGTATACGTTTGATCATCATTTAACCATACATGAATATAGCCAAACGAAACAGCACTCCCCTGGGGCCAAGGTGCAAAACATAACCAACAGCACATCGCACATAGCACAAATAGCTCACATGGTTATCATTTCAGAAAAACATACAGTCACAAAGAAAAACTTGTACAGCACAAGTCCCTGAGTGGCATAACCATAGATTATTCTGGTCCAGCTTGCTCTTTTATTGTGCCAACACTGGAGGGCAGCACTGATGGGAGGGCCAGCCCCCAACCCAAGTATGGATTCCAGCATGCCCACGAGAGGTCTCTACTCTCTCCTCCCCGAGCGACTGTGACAGGCCGCTACGTCCGAAGCGACCCACAGCCTAGGCCCAGGCCTTGCCACAACCAGGGCAGTTACAACTCCCCTGTCTTCTGTCTCACCAATGAACTAGTGTATTGGACTTGCAGTATATTACATTACCAATGTCCAATAGGGTCCTGCTATCACAATAAAAACTTCCAAGACATTCATTTGTTCCATTTGTTGGATCACACAGTGTGTCAGCACAACAACGGTATACAACAGGTCCAGGCGACAACACAACAGTATGCAGTAAGTCCAGCTCTATCACTATTGAGCAACTTGCCGATGGGATAGTCCTGCAGTACTTGATGTTAGCATCAAGCATCATAAAAGAGATGAATAAAGATGAATCATGAGGACAGCAAGTGCGAGGTATTCAGGGTGTAGCATTCATTGAAAGCTGAACAAAGGAAAAATTGCACTTCAGAATCAAGAGGAAGATAGTTGCGACATCAGGGGTCGATCACCACAGCCTCAGAATGTCAACTTGTGGAATTCTATGAGCCAGTGCCCTAGACCCAAGCATCTTCAGCTGCTTCATCATTATTCCTGTTCCATAAGGACAGAAGTGGAGATGTCTACTGATGATTGCACAATGCTCAATTCCACTCAACAGCATCTCAGACCATGAAGTAATCCATGCTCGTATGCAGTAAGACCTTCAGGCATAGGCTGACAAGTACAGGGTAACATTTGCACCAGCGATCAAGGACAACTCAAACAAGAGTCTCCTTCTCTTGCCATTAATTTGTATTAACATAACCGAAACCTCCACAATCAATATCCTAAGAGTCACTACTGACCAGAAATTCAACTGGACAAAAATAGATCAGAGGCAGAGTATCCTCCAATGAGTGACTCACCTCCTGATATCACAACTACAAGCCAAGCATATAGAGGTACTGTTAACTCACCTAGATGACATCAATAAATCTGAATCTACCTCCTAGTTAAACTCAGTGATAAAAAGAATCAAAGGGGAATTGATGACCATGTAAAAGAAAATTGAAAGGCAGTGGAGAAATAAGGAGAGGAAAATGGCAGCTTAGCAGTGAGCATAATGCTTTATAGCACCAGCAATCAGGGTTCAATTCCCACTGCTGTATATAAGGAACTTGTCAGTTCTCCCTGTGACCACATGGGTTTCCTCCAAGAGCTCTGGTTACCTCCCACATTCCAAAAACATACAAGTTAGTAAGTTGGTGCTGGAACCAGGGCAACAGATGCAGGCTGCCCTCAGCACATCCTCGTGCTTTGTTGGTGGCTGACACAAACTGTGGATTTCACAGTACATTTCAATGCTTCAATGTACATGTGACAAGTAAAGCAATTCTAAAAAAACACTGATGAGGTTGCCTTGCAGAGTGACATTGTTCAAATAGACTCATTCTGTGTCATAAGTAAAACAGGCTCAGTAAGGAGTGTAGAAGAGCTTGCCAGCAGCAACATCAGGCTTGCCTAGAAGTGAGTTGCCAACCTGGTGAAATTCAGCAAAAGAGTAAACACATGACAAGCTGTGGAATCATCACACATGATTCAGTGACTCCACAATCAACACTGCAGACCTATCACATCCAATCATGAATTCTCAGAAGTCTCTCTAAAAGGGCTTTGCAAGCTCAGTTACTGGGTATGTTGAAGAAACAGACTAACAGCTTTTTTTAGATGTTATCAGAATCAAGGCATAAGGGGTTATAGTGGAAAATAGCACTTTGATGAGAGTGCTCTATTCTTGCTTTTACTTCTTATGTTATGTTCCCCTCTTCAACAAATGCCACTACAGTACAGCTAAAGCAAACTGTACTTAACAGCAAAAAAAATCATAATTCATTAAAATATAAAATACATTTTAAAACTTACCACACGATCTTGGTCCTGCATGAGATTAAGGATGGCCTCATACAACAATGGCCTTAATTCTGATTTAAATTTTACAGAAATCCATTGACCAATCAACCAAATGACTCTACGCCGAATAAGTTTGTATCTATACATCAAAAACAAACAAGATGATTATACACAAGCAACCTTTTTACAGGGAGTATTGTAACAAAGCAACATTTAAAATATTAGCTCAATCAACAATAACTAACAAAACCTGTAACATTCAAAGGCTGTTATAGAGGCATCACAGTTCCCAAAACAACAAAATTAATTCCTGTTCAATTTATTAATATCATCAATGCGATTTTGCTTACTGTAGAACAAAAAAAGATATTTTTCATTGCAATGTAAGCTTCTAATCATTAAGTCCTTGAAATCGCTGGAAAGGTGGTGCCTACCAATATAAGTTACTAATGTACATATTATCAAGGAGAGTATTTGCGAGATCATCAAATACACTGCTAGATAAATAGTTCGAATTAATGTTTCCAAAATTCCAAAGTTCAAAAGAGTACATTTGATCTTTTGTTAAGAACCCAGCAAAGTCAAATTATCTTGCAGCAATAAAAAAACTAACAAAATTAGCAATATAACAGAATAAGCAGTCTAATAATGATATAATATGATATATCAAGCTCTACCTACCGTAGCCCTGTACAAGGGAGATGAGGCTGAGTACAGGGCTACGGTAGGAAACTTTGTCACATGGTGTGAGCAGAATTATCTGCAGCTTAATGTGAAAAAGACTAAGGAGCTGGTGGTAGACCTGAGGAGAGCTAAGGTACCGGTGACCCCTGTTTCCATCCAGGGGATCAGTGTGGACATGGTGGAGGATTACAAATACCTGGGGATACGAATTGACAATAAACTGGACTGGTCAAAGAACACTGAGGCTGTCTACAAGAAGGGTCAGAGCCGTCTCTATTTCCTGAGGAGACTGAAGTCCTTTAACATTTGCCGGATGATGCTGAGGATGTTCTACGAGTCTATGGTGGCCAGTGCTACCATGTTTGCTGTTGTGTGCTGGGGCAGCAGGCTGAGGGTCGCAGACACCAACAGAATCAACAAACTCATTCGTAAGGCCAGTGATGTTGTGGGGATGGAACTGGACTCTCTCACGGTGGTGTCTGAAAAGAGGATGCTGTCTAAGTTGCATGCCATCTTGGTCAATGTCTCCCATCCATTACACGATGTACTGGGTGGGCACAGGAGCACATTCAGCCAGAGACTCATTCCACTGAGAAGCAACACAGAGCGTCATAGGAAGTCATTCCTGCCTGTGGCCATCAAAGTTTACAACTCCTCCCTTGGAGGGTCAGACACCCTGAGCCAATAGGCTGGTCCCAGACTTATTTCATAATTTACATATTACTATTTAACTATTTATGGTTCTATTACTATTTATTATTTATGGTGCAACTGTAACGAAAACCAGTTTCCCCCGGGATCAATAAAGTATGACTATGACTATAATAGCGATCTAACGAGAAATTAACAATCTTAGCAGTCCACAAAAAAAAATCAGCCTGTGGCTCAACTCCAGCTCTAACTCTCAACAAGCCCAAACTGACCTGAAGACAAAGCATGAATAGGTAACTAAACTCATTCGCTTCTCCTGTGCCCCAATCTACCCTGTAATAATGGTGCAGCACACAATGAAATACAGACAGACAGAAAATAGATACATGGGTCTGACAATCTCAATGTAAGCAACCTTGCAGAATACACATTACATTAATCAAAAGACAATTAAGTTGATTTTCTCAATATAATGTAAAAGTAACTTGAAGTTTATGCAAGCGCAATAGAATTACTATATTATGCATCACTTTCATTCTAGGACAGAATAATTGACTAATTCTTATGTTAATAAGGAATTTGATTGCAGCACCTTCCCAATGGTGTTAAAATGATTCCACAACACAAAAAAATTATTTTACCGGAACCAGAAATGTACACTGATTTTAAGTGCAACACAACATACTGTTGAAGAAATAAAGGAAATCTGATCATAGTCATATAACCTAACATCCTAAACCATATAGATACCAATGATGTCAGCGGTAGTTCATAGGCTAGATCACTATCTTTATCAATGTGGACACAGAATGTTTACATGGATAGCAATTGAAATATTCATCAGCTGAATGCAAAGGAAGAAAGTAAAACTAAAGACAATTTAATATACTTCTAAAAAATTGATAATTAAATACTCAAATAGCACAGTTCGCCTAAATTACTTAAATATTTGGGGCTTACCTTATGTGAGTAACTTGCAATTCAGCCAGAAGCTGGTTTTTAAACCACTGGTCAAAATCCACATTATCAAAAAGTTCATAAGCTGCCAATCCAATGGCATTGTATACTACCAAGAACCAAAATAAAACAGGTCAACAATCCAACCCATTTTTATAATTGACAGAAATTTATACTGTAAAATAACAAAGGCATCAAAGATATATCCCAGGTCACTAAGATGTATTCAAAACCTGGCTGTAAGTAGTAAGACGGTACTCTTTTGACACTTAATAACAATGCTGTTCCACCACTAAAAATAATTACAGGTATTGGTTGAATGTCAAAATCAGTAACAATGGTATCAATCAGTAACAATATTGCTTTATTGAACCAAATAGCATTGTAAAGATAACATACCGGCATCTTTGATAACTAGTCCAACAGTATCCTCCACATTAGTTGGCCCTAATAAAGCCAAAAGTTATGTTAAAGAGCAAATGAAAACAGAAGAAAAATAAGCCAAGTTGCAAAATCATTCAAACTATTCGATATTAAACTATAAATAATTTGTGCAATAACACCTGGCAGAGATTTCCTGCATACAAGAATCAACAACAAAAACATTTGACAATTGCTACATTTGTAGAGCTTCACAGAGTATTAAGACAAATGGAAAGAACATCTGTAAGGTGTGGAGAACTTCTTCTTTCCAAACAACATCCTGACTACGTGTAGAGGATAAAAAGAACAAAGGTGACAAGGTAATAACAGCCACAATAATAAAAAGAACCTGAGAGGAACATTACAACCAATGCACAAAGTTGCCCACAATTAGTACTGGAGGTTATAATGATGACTATACTTGAAAATCAATCACTGGTTCTAATGTACTTTTAGAATTCCTACGTCAATGAAGATTATAGATGGACACAATCATTTTCAGAATCAGAATTAGAATCAGATTTATTATTACCGACATGTGAAGTGAAATTTGTTAACTTAGCAGCAGCAGCTCAATGTAATACAGAATCTAGCAGAGAAAAAAATAATAATAAATAAACAAGTAAATCAATTACGCATCTTGAATAGATTTTAAAAAGTGCAAAAACAGAAATACTGTTGTTACGTACCCCGTAACTGGGTTGCCAAACCAGCAGAAATGGATCACTCAGTTGGAGTCTGGAGTACTAGAACTAAGAAAGTTTTATTAAAGAAACAAGCAACACATTAATCGAAAGGATAATAAATGCAACAGTTCAGCGATGATAAACGCACATGTGCACAGAATTAAGATAACCGCATCAATCAAGCTCTATCGTTGTCTAGGGGTAAATGACCAATTTCAAAATGACTCAAAGTTCAGTCCAGTTTGTAGTTCAGTTCGCAGTAATCGTTGTCATGGCGATGGACAAGGTGGGGAAGAGAGACATAGAATAGGAACAACTCATCATTCAGCACAGCTTCACTCACAGACCAGCGAGATGGCTCACAAACAGCATTTGGGCGGGTCCTTGGTGATGTCACCTGAGGTCACCGACTGTGACCCCTCCTCCAGATGCGGTCGATCCTCTGCAGTGAACCCGGCACCCAGGCAAGGGCGGACACACACCGGGTTCCCGCTGATCATACCTTTCCACCCTGGTCGTTGTCTGGTACTTCTCACCCACTCGTGAGAAGCGTACCGCTTCCAGGGTCTCGTTACCTCGGGTGGCGTGTGTCCTGCCTTAGCGAACCTGTCCCTTTTTATTCCCCTGCTGGGGTATCGCCTGTCCATCACTTCAAACAGTTCAGGGTTCAAAGGGGAGAGCCGCTCCAGACAGCTCTCCCTCCCACATCCCTTCATTACACATCTCCAGACGCTGCTCCATTGTTCCTTATCTCTCCTTCCCCTGAGGGCAGGTGGCAGACCAACTGCTGATGCCACTGATGCTAGCCCAGGCCAGCAAACATCTTAATTTTATGTGTATTCTCGTAACACTTCCCCCCTTTAAGGATTTTTACCGGGAGGTAAAAATTACAAACATGACTACATTATCTGATACATACACAATATACATCTTTAACAGTTATTTAGCTAATACAGAGAATTTGAAGCTGTCAACACCTTGACAGACAGTCATCACATTTTCTGTTCCTTTTACACGTGTTATTAATAATCCCTTAGACCAGGCTCCAACTCAGCAAACTTCATAGTGGCCAAAAACACTGATGAATTGCGACCAATGTAACCTCTCATTTGGTTTTGTCCCGGACCACAACAACAAGGGTCGTCCCATTCCGACTCAATTTTCTCTCGCAAGGGCTTAGTAGGAGGGGGACGGGTATTGACCGCAGAGTTATTGCAAAACTTCCTGCAGTACCCCACCATCTCCAAGAGCCTTCTGAGGGCCCTCTTGTCTGTCGGGGTTGGGAGGTCAGCGATAGCCTGCACTGTAGCTTGCATCACTGCCAGCTGCCCCTGTGTCACCACAATTCCCAGGTAAGTGACCTTCGTGTGGCCGAATTCATTTTTTTCAAGGTTCACTATCAAGCTGGCTTCAGACAGCCGTATTAAATTGCCAATACACACCTCTGTGTTCATCAGCCCTTTAGTCACTGAATTACTCAAAAAATATGGGTGTTGTTTACTTGGCTGCCCTATTGTAACCACAATCACCCAACGTCCCAGTTCTTTGCATTTCCTCGGGACAATCAAATACATGGGTGCGAGTCGTTTAATTACTCCTTCGGGGATTAAGGGAGAGACCTTATCAGTAGACCTGGCCAAAACAATAGCCTTCTCCCATCTGACCGATCCCATCCTAATCTTCTCAAAATGGTTCTTTTCTCTTATCAGGGGGCCCCTAGCTTCATTGATTTCCACGCTAGCACCGACTAGGTTTGTTAGCATATCAAAAGCCGGTGACCGTCTCAGTTCGCGTCGGTCATGATCAATAACATTTTTCCCCCTGGGCAAATCTCTTTCATGATTCCACCAACTGTTTCCTCCAGCACCGCAAGATGTCCACCGGGGGGTACCTCGTGGGCCATGTTAAAAACCTCATCCCCATAACTCTTTTGCACCACCCCCCATTCCTCATCTGCGGGTACTGTACTTGATTTCCCTTTCTTCCTTAGCACTTCCTCCTCCGCACAATAGCTTGTCAAGGCTGTGTCAGAGAGAGCGGTCTCGGCAAAAACCATCAGCCCCTCGTCTCGCTCCTGCGTCTGCACAAATTCTTTCCTGGCTACTGCTACGTCCGTCCCAGCTCCCTCACTACCTCTTATCTCACTACACCCTGTCTCATACAAGGTTGGCAGAAATGTTTCAGCCAAATTCACCATCGCGGGCGGGGCCTCCATGCTGGCAGGCTGACCCGTCAATCTCACGACTGGGAACACGATTCCTCCGGCGATGTCATTACCGAGCAAGACTTCCACGTCTTTCATCGGTAATTCGGACCTCACCCCGATCGTGACTAGTCCAGAGACCAGGTTGCTCTGTAAATGTATCTGGTGCAAAGGGACCGACTCTGTCCCTTCCCCAACACCTTTGACCTCTACCTCCCCAGTCTGGGTCTCTGAGCTAAACTCTAATACACTCTTCAGTATTAGTGACTGACACGCTCCCGTGTCTCTCCAGATCCGCACTGGAACTGGTTTTAACCTCTCCTTCACTGACACCAGTCCGGCCGAGATAAACCTCTCGCGCCCTTCCTGGACTTTTTCAGACCTGTCCTTCCCTAGCGGTTCGCTTAACAGCTCAATACAGCCATTCAAAATTTCCGCTTTTCCTTTCCCCGTCTCCTTCCTTGGGGCAAAGCACCTGGACGCAAAGTGTCCGACTTTCCCACAATTATAACAGACGACCCCAGGAGACTTCCTACCAGACTGCTCCCGGTCTACCTTATCCTTTTCACTAGTCCCCGGCTTACTTTCTGACTTTTCCGGCGGACTCTCCCCGCCGTCCTGACTACCCTTCTGGTAGCCTTTACTCGGGGCAACCTTCATTTTATGCGTCAACGCATACTCATCCGCTAACTTAGCAGTTGCGGCTAACGTGGCTGCCTCTTTCTCATCGAGGTAGGGTCTCATACCCTCAGGGACACAACCTTTAAACTGCTCAATCAGAATTAGCTGCAGCAGTCTGTCATAATCCCCCTCTACCCCTTTCGAGGCGCACCAACGCTCACAATATGTTTGCATCTCGCGAGCAAACTCCAAATACGTGCGGTCCCACCGCTTCCTCGCATTCCGGAACCTCTGCCGGTATGCCTCCGGGACCAACTCATAAATCCTGAGGATGGCCTCCTTCACCACCTCATACTTCTGGGCATCTTCCGCGGATAAAGTGGAGTAAGCTTGTTGGGCCTTCCCTTTCAGTACACTCTGAAGTAAAACAACCCACTTATCCCTCGGCCAGTCCTGACTTATAGCTACTTTTTCGAAGTGGAGAAAGTACCGATCCACATCGGTATCGTCAAATGGGGGAACCAGCCTAACCTCCTGGGTCGCCCGGAACCCTCCACCTTGGTTCGGCACGAGCCCCTGCTCGGCCCTTATCTTTAACTTCTCCAGCTCAAATTCCCTTTCCCTCTGTTTCTCCTCTCTCTCCAACTGTCTGTCCCTCTCTCTCTTCTCTCTCCAACTGTCTTTCTCTCTCTTGCCTTTCTACCTCTTTCTCTCTCTCCCGCCTTTCTAACTCTCTCTCTTTCTCCTGCCTTTCTAACTCTCTCTCCTGCCTTTCTAACTGCTTCTCTTCGTGTTCTAACTGCCGTACCCGGAACTCGTGCTCGAGTCTCAGTTTTTCAAGCTGTACCTGTACCGCGTCTCCAGCAGGTTTTTCAATAGACACCTCCCCCAGCTCACCTTGGGGAAACACACCTTTAGATACATAGTGCTCTACAATAGCTCTGTGTATCTCCTCTCTCCTCATTGTCGACTTCACCTTAGCAAGATTCACCCGTTTGGCCACAGCTATCAATTCCGATTTCCTGGCATCCTCTAATGCCTCCAAGGTCGGCGCCTTTATAAATTCCTCAACCTCCATTTCTGCTGTTTGTCTTTTCTTTCTTTCGGGAATTTTAACCCAATCAATTTACTCCGTCCCAAATTTAGCGTTCAAAATCGCGGACGAGAACCCCACTTATGTTACGTACCCCGTAACTGGGTTGCCAAACCAGCAGAAATGGATCACTCAGTTGGAGTCTGGAGTACTAGAACTAAGAAAGTTTTATTAAAGAAACAAGCAACACATTAATCGAAAGGATAATAAATGCAACAGTTCAGCGATGATAAACGCACATGTGCACAGAATTAAGATAACCGCATCAATCAAGCTCTATCGTTGTCTAGGGGTAAATGACCAATTTCAAAATGACTCAAAGTTCAGTCCAGTTTGTAGTTCAGTTCGCAGTAATCGTTGTCATGGCGATGGACAAGGTGGGGAAGAGAGACATAGAATAGGAATAACTCATCATTCAGCACAGCTTCACTCACAGACCAGCGAGATGGCTCACAAACAGCATTTGGGCGGGTCCTTGGTGATGTCACCTGAGGTCACCGACTGTGACCCCTCCTCCAGATGCGGTCGATCCTCTGCAGTGAACCCGGCACCCAGGCAAGGGCGGACACACACCGGGTTCCCGCTGATCGTACCTTTCCACCCTGGTCGTTGTCTGGTACTTCTCACCCACTCGTGAGAAGCGTACCGCTTCCAGGGTCTCGTTACCTCGGGTGGCGTGTGTCCTGCCTTAGCGAACCTGTCCCTTTTTATCCTCCTGCTGGGGTATCGCCTGTCCATCACTTCAAACAGTTCAGGGTTCAAAGGGGGGAGCCGCTCCAGACAGCTCTCCCTCCCACATCCCTTCATTACACATCTCCAGACGCTGCTCCATTGTTCCTTATCTCTCCTTCCCCTGAGGGCAGGTGGCAGACCAACTGCTGATGCCACTGATGCTAGCCCAGGCCAGCAAACATCTTAATTTTATGTGTATTCTCGTAACACTGTATATTAAAAAAAAGTGAGGTAGTGTCCAAAGATTCAATGTCCATTTAGGAATCGGATGACAGAGGGGAAGAAGCTGTTCCCGAATTGCTAAGTGTGTGCCTTCAGGCTTCTGTACCTCCTACCTGATGGTAACAGTGAGAAAAGGGCGTGGCTTGGGTGCTGGAGGTCCTTAATGATGGACGCTGCCTTTCTGAGACACCACTCCCTAAAGATGTCCTGGGTACTTTGTAAGCTAGTACCCAAGATGGAGCTGACGAGATTTACAACTTTCTGCAGTTTCTTTCGGTCCTGTGCAGTAGCCCCTCCATACCAGACAGTGACGCAGCCTGTCAGAATGCTCTCCACGGTACAACTACAGAAGTTTGTGAGTGTATTTCTTGACATGCCAAATCTTTTCAAACTCCTAATGAAGTCTAGTCGCTGTCTTGCCTTCTTTTATAACTACATCGATATGTCGGGACCAGGTTAGATCCTCAGAGATCTTGACACCCAGGAACTTGAAGCTGCTCGCTCTCTCCACTTCTGATCCCTCTATAAGGATTGGTATGTGTTCCTTCATCTTACCCTTGCTGAAGTCCACAATCAGCTCTTTCATCATACTGACATTAAGTGCCAGGTTGCTGCTGTGGCACTACTCCACTAGTTGGCATATTTCACTCCTGTACGCCCTCTCATCACCACCTGAGATTCTACCAACCACAGCTGTATCGTCAGCCAAATTTATAGATGGTATTTGAGTTATGCCTAGCCACACAGTTATGTGTATACAGGGAGTAGAGCAGTAGGCTCAGCACACACCCCTGAGGTGCGCCAGTACTGATTGTCAGCAAGGAGGATATGGCATCACCAATCTGCACAGATTGTGATCTTCCGGTTAGGAAGACAAGGATCCAATTTCAGAGGGAGGTACAGAGGCCCAGGTTCTGCAACTTCTTAATCAGAATTGTGAGAATGATGGTATTAAATGCTGAACTATAGTCGATGAACAGCATCCTGACATAAGTGTTTACTGAACCCACTGCAAAAACAGATAACATATTGTGTTCCGTTTATCAGGCAAAATTTTTTAAAAATCCAAAGCATCTTCATCTAATGCTAGTTAAATTTCCATTTTACTTATTTACTTATTGAGATACAGAGTGGAATAGGCCCTTCAAGCCACACCACCCAGCAATTCCATGATTTAATCCAAGTCTCATCATGGAACAATTTTACAATGACCAATTAACCTACCAACCAGTAGGTCTTTGGAGTGTGAGGGGAATCTCACGCGGTCACAGGGAGAACATACAAACTCCTCATAGGAGGCGGCAGGAAATGAAGCCTGGTCAACTATACTGTAAGATGTCGTGCTACCACGATGCTACTGTGTCGCCCAGGGTTTCAGAGCTTCAAAAATATTTCAGAATTAATCTATTCAGAAATAAATCAGAATTTAAACAGTTAAATAGTAAAAAAAAAACACATTACAGCTTTTTTGTCATTATTTAAAGAATTTTTGTCAAAATCTAGGTGAAAATGTGTAGAATTAAACATTTTTTCGCAGTTTCATCCCCAATAAGTAAACAGCTTACTTAAATGTTAGTTGCATTCAGTGATCTCAGTGCCTTAGTCTGAGAAACTGATGGCTTACTACTCACTCCAGGATTTAGATATGTAAATATATAATCCAGAGAGAAACTTCAATCAGTACATAAAGATTACTGATGACTCAAACTTTCAAAACAGATGGGCAAAAACATGCCAAAATAAGATTGATTTAAATTGATACCACGGAACAACCATTATGATTCTCTGATAACACAATTTCCTTCTTTCAAATATCAAGGACTATTCCTCAAAACGGGTACACTTTTTTCCACATATTATTTGTTATGAACCTGCCGTGTTCACATTGATTTTAATTTCAGACAGAGCAAATGACATAGTAAACATTCAATATTATTCATCGGAGTGACTTTCCATTCTATTGCATCTGCATGATCTGCCTAAGGATAAATAAAAGTTTAATCAAACCAATCTAAATACCAGACTATATGTGGTCAAGAACGTAGGGCTTAAGTACTTATCCATCTAATCAGAAGAGAGGATGGTACTGCTAAGACAAAGCCTGATATCTTGAGTTTCTTAATTATTAGCTCTAGATAACTACTTCTGCATTGCTCTCGTCATCAAAATCAGCAGCACTATATTAAGTACTAGCTCATAAAAACTTTCCTCATTTATGATGCCTCTCCAAAAAGAAATCTTTCTTGCGTTATCTCGATCCATTAGTGACTTATCCCTTGATAAAAATGATTTAATTCCTAATACCCTCTGAAATAGTACAGCTGGCCATTTAAACTGTTCTTATCCTCTACAAAAGAAACAGAAATACTTGGCACAGAAGTAATAATCTAATCTTGCTCATACCATCCAAAGGTGGAATTTACTCGCATTTCATTGCTCTTGATCAGTTGCATTGTAGATAAGTGCTCCTCTAAATAAGATGAGAATTTTTGCCTGCACTACTCTTTAAGATACTGAGTTTCAACGCTACATTACTTTTCAGGCAAACTATTTTGTCTTTAAGTACCCTCTAATCTCTGTACTAAGGTTTACCACATCTTTCAGCGATACAAAACACTTTTAGACTACACCAAACTTTGGAGTAAGTTCACTATAAAGAGTTAAAGGGTTAAATTATAATTAATGATTGCACAAAAGAGAAGAAGTCGCTGAAATTCACTCATTTATGGGACTATTTGAGTGAAATTTCGAACGAGGTTGGAGGCAGCATCGGACGTACGACAACTCTGGCAGGGTTTGCAAGACATTACTTCCTACAAAGCGAAACCCTGTAGCATGAATGACAGCAATGCTTCACCATCAGATGAACTTAACACCTTCTATGCCAGCTTTGAAAGGGAGAATATAACTACAGCTGTGAAGATCCCGGTTGAACCTGATGACACTGTGATCTGTCCCAGAGGCCGATGTTAGGCTGTCTTTAAAGAGAATGAACCCTCGAAAGTCCAGAGCTCCCTATGGAGTACCTGGTAAGGTTCTGAAAACTGGCAGGAGTATTCAAGGACAGTTACAACCTCTCACTGCTATGGGCAGAAGTTCCCATTTGCTTCAAAAAGGCAATAATTATACTATTGCCTAACAAATGACTATCGCCCGGTAGCACTCACATCTATAGTGATGAAATGCTTTTGAGAGGCTACTCATGACTAGATTGAACTCCTGCCTCAGCAAGGACCTGGACCCATTGCAATTTGCCTATCACCATAATAGGTCAACAGCAGATGCAATCTTAATGGCTCTTCACACGGCTTTAGACCGCCTGGACAACACAAACACCCATGTCAGGATGCTGTTCATTGACTATAGCTCAGCATTTAATACCATCATTCCTGCAATCCTGATTGAGACGTTGAAGAACCCGGGCCTCTGTAACTCCCTCTGCAATTGGATCCTCGACTTCCTAACTGAATGACAACAATCTGTACGGACTGGTGATAACATCTCCTCGCTGACAATGCTCTACTCTCTCTATACCCATGACTGCGTGGCTAGGCATAGCTCAAATACCACCTATAAATTTGCTGATGATACAGCCATTGTTGGTAGAATCTCAAGTGGTGATGAGAGGGCGTACAGGAGTGAGATATGCCAACTAGTGGAGTGGTGTCACAGCAACAACCTGGCACTCAACGTCAGTAAGACGAAAGCTGATTGTGGACCTCGGGAAAGGTAAGATGAAGTAACACATACTAATCCTCATACAGGGATCAGAAGTGGAGAGTGTGAACAGTTTCAAGTTCCTGGGTGTCAAGATCTCTGAGAACCTAACCTGGTCTCAACACATCGATGCAGTTATAAAGAAGGCAAGACAGCGACTAGACTTCATTAGGAGTTTGAAGAGATTTGGTATGTCAACAAATACACTCAAGAACCTCTATAGATGTACCATGGACAGCATTCTGACAGGCTGCATCACTGCCTGGTATGGGAAGGCTACTGCACAGGACTGAAAAAAGCTACAGTGGGTAGTAAATTTAGTTGGCTCCATCTTGGGTACTAGCCTACAAAGTATCCAGGACATCTTCAAGGCAGCAGTGTCTCAGAAAGGCAGCGTCCATTATTAAGGACCTCCAGCTGCATTTTTGACTGGCATGCCCTTTTCTCACTGTTACCATCAGGTAGGAGGTACAGAAGCCTGAAGGCACACACTCGGCAATTCTAGAACAGCTTCTTCCCCTCTGCCATCCAATTCCTAAATGGACATTGAATCAATGAATGCTACCTCACGTTTTTAATATATATTATTTCTGTTTTTGCATCATTTTTAAGCTTTTCAATATATGTATACTGTAATCGAATTATTTATTTATTTACTTTCTTCTTCTTCTTCTTCTATATTATGTGTAACACACTGTAAGGTTTCACTGATAAGGTAATGGTTTCTGTGTAGCAGCAATGTTTGGGTTATGACTAGAGATAACGGGACATGTTAGCCAATGAGGGGATGTTGTTCTTTCTTGTGTGTCTGGGAGCTGGGATTTCGCGGTCTTTCGTCGGGGAGCGATAGAGAGAGAGGACGCAAATGGAGAGAATTGGAAGACCACCGACGGAGTCAACTGAGGAGCGAGGGTACAAGGGCTGGCTGAACTCGGAGGTTGATGGGGAACAAATGAATGAACAGTGAGCTCCAACATTGCACGATAGACATTTTCATGAGAATGGGCCCTTTTTTTTGTTTCTTTACTAACCATATAGTCAAATTAAGAATCATATAGCTCAAATGTTTAATCGCATATTGGGTTACTGTCTGATATTTTGCAGTACGGATTTGTAACTGGGCAAGACATCACACAGCATCCACTCAAACCTGATTTCTCAGCTTGATGGGGCCAGAGGCTGTTTTCCCGAGACGACCATGGGCTGGCCGGACCTGAGGGTTACAACTGTGGGGGCTACTTTCGGGATTGATTCTGTTGGATGTTGTGTGATTGCCCTGAGCATTGAACCAGTGGGCTGTGTGTTTAAGTTTGTGCTGGTGTAGATGCTGGCAGGGTAGAGTGGTGGAGTGCTGGTGTGCCTCCATGGAGTTACCGGTAACTAATGCATGCATGTTGAGTGGGGTAGATAGTCATACCCCGGATGAACTGTTAATTCACTTTCTGAGTATGGTTAAAGCTGTTGGTAAAGTTGAAGTTGTAGCATAGAGTTACGATAAAATAGCGGGCTCAGACCTTGTTTTAGTTCAGGCTAGCGCTGACGTAATGGCTGTGGGACTGCCGGTGTCTACCGGTGCCCCAGGTGAGGCAGGGCCTTGGCCTGTCCATACTGTCAGGGAGGAGGAGGAGGTAGCGGTTGAGTCGCCCATAGTTGGGTCAGAGGTTTCAGAGACGGGGTTCTGTCGTTTCTGAGGAGTGAGGGGAAGGAGTGGTTGGATTTGGAATGGCTAATTAGTCCATGTCCCCCAGCGAAGAATGAGAATTCTGAGTTAGTATCCGTCCTTCCCTCTCTGGCGAATAAATGAAAAAATACCCAGGTTCAAGGTCCGCCTATTCTCTGGAATAATGCCCACCCCTAAAGGGGAAGAGGAATATAAGACTTGGACGGAGCAGACCTCTCAGTTGTTAGATGAGAGATGAGTGGCAGTGCTCCGAAGACATAAAGCGACAGATTGGTTGAAAGTTTGAATGGCGGGCCACTGATGTTGTGAGAGCTGTCAGGTTGCGGTCTCCTGTAGCAACAGCTGTCAATTATCTGCAAGCACTGAACAATGCTTTTAGCCCAACAGGAAGCCTCATGGAGCTCATGGTGGGGTTTCAGAATATGCATCGGGAGAAGGGGGAGGCCTCACCAGGTAGACCAGAAGTGTCCCCAGTAGTGTCTGAACCTGAAGAGTGAGGTGAGGGGGTGAGGGGGTGCGGAGGTCTCAGAGAATTAGGCTAGCCTACGCAGCTCCAGGGGAACAGAGTGTGACCCCTACCGTTTTGAGGGAGCTATGTCACTGCTTTGTACACCTGGATTGGACTTTGTGTTTTGCAGGAAGGGTTGGCGAATTATCTCAACGTCATGAGGACATGACTAAATTCGGTGAGGGGAGAGTGTAACACACTGTAAGGTTTCACTGCTAAGGTAATAGTTTCTCTGTAGCAGCAATGTTTAGGTTATGACTAGAGATAATGGGGCATGTTAGCCAAAGAGAGGATGTTGTTCTTTCTTGTGTGTCTGGGAGCCAGGATTTTGTGGTCTTTCGCCAGGGAGCGATGGAGAGAGAGGACGCGAATGGAGAGAGTTGGAAGACCACCGGACAGAGTGGACTAAGGAACCAGGGTTCGAGGGCCGGCTACACTCGGAGGTCAATGGGAACAAATGAATGACCAGTGAGCTTTAACATTGTACGATAGACTGTTTCATGAGAATGGGCCCTTTTCTTTTTTTTTGTTTCTTTACTAACCACATAGTCAAATTAAGAATTATAAAGCTCAATCGTTTAATTGCATTTTGTGTACTGCTTGATATTTTGCGGTGCGGGTTTGTAACTGGGCAACACATCACACAGCATCCACAAAGTGATTTCTCAGTTTGGCAGTGCCAGAGTTGCTTTCCCCCAGACGACCACGGGATGGCCGAACCTGAGGACCCGGGGTTTACAATGTGTTGCATTGAACTGCTGCTGCTAAATTAACAAATTTCACAACACACGCTGGTGATAATAAACCTGATTCTGATTCTGAAGTTTCCAAGATAAGGAAACTAGTTCTACCTATATGATGTCTAAGACTACCAGAGATTTTAAAGTTAGATCTTTAGCAAATTAAGTTAGGAAATACTTTCAGATGCAATTCAATTATGATGATTGGAATTTGCTTCCACAAAATGCAGCTGAGTCAAAAATTTATTCTAATTCAAAACCTAGATCGATAGAAAGCATCACAGTATTGTGGAATGAACAAAAACCTTGTGATATGGTGTCAAGTTACATATCATATATTATCTCAGAAGCAAACCTGACTGACTGAAAGATCAATTCTAGATACCAGAATTGGGTGTATTTCATTCATGATAACAGATCTCAATATATAGGACTCAATATATAATAAGCATTAAATAAAGAAACTACTGGAAATACTCAGGAGATCGGGCAGCATCTGTAGCGAGAGAAGCAGAGGTAACATTTCAGGTTGATAACCTAACAACAGCTTCTGATTTTGTTTCTATTTTCCAACATACTGTTTGCAATTTTTTTGCTTTTACATAATGGAAATAAATGGTGAATTGGTACAACTATTTGAAAAGTTAATTATTTAATAATCCTGCCAATGAATAAAGGAATTTTGTCTCCTTTAAATACTGCTATAAAGTACATCCGGAGTCACTCAAGTACATGTGAAAATATTTAAAAACAAAAGCGTCTTGTTTCTATATTTCTGCAAATACACTATTTTTTTATATTATGTACTGATGTTGATAAAAACATAATTTACATTAGTCCTTTATAGGATGGAGTCAAGCTTCCAACAGCAATAGGATTTTGTTATTTTACAAACAGTACCAAAAGATCCGCAAATATTGCACCTATGCCAAAATAAATCAATCTTATGTAATGAATAATAGGTTGAACTTAAAAATCAAGTAAAAGAATTAAACATACCATGTAGATTTTGAACCATTTCTAATAAAACAGGTGTAAGTGTTTGGCTGTACTCATGAAAAATATCCAAAAACAGCACTTCTGTGCATGGCTGCAAAAAAAAAAGACAAAATAAATTCTATCAATGCACTCATGCAACTTTATACAAGACAATATAGCAGTTAGGATATGTTTCAATTAAAAAGCATTGATAACAACTTCAGCAATGCAGGACACAAACCCATAACTTGTTTTCACCAATTTGCAGCTTCTGGGTTATTAAATCATGAGGCAGAAAAGGCACAGTCACTGAGTCTCCAATATTTCTTTTAATTTGTTCCATTCCCACAATTTCTCCCCTTTCTAACAAATTCTTCACCTTCAGATACTGATTTCATAAAATTTCAAAAGCTAATGCTGAAAAAATTCCATCAATATAACAGCCAGTAAATTCAAATTCCTAACTACCTGTTTTCCTTGTATTCTTCTGACAATCATCCAAAATTATTCTGTCCACACAACTTATCATGATCTTAAGCATCTCAGTCACACTAATTCTGACCACTTTTGTCCCTAGGGGAACATCCCTATCTTGTAATCCCATACACATAAAACATGTATGTAAATTAGGTCTGTACCCTCTCTACAAAGTCTTCATTTCATTTCAAAAATGAAGCGTCTGTAAATGGATACAATTTTAACATGATCTATAGCAAGATCATCTACTTCAGACTTAAAAGAGTTAGAACAGAGTACTTCTAAAACAGTAATACACTGGAAGCAACAGAGGTCCAAAGATCACTAAAATGCCATGAAACCAGAGCAGATTAAAATGTAGATAGCTGTAAATGCAGAATATATAACAATGTAGAGCTGCTGTCATCTCAGGAACAGGTTCAAGGTATTGAAAGGCCAAGTAAAGATAATGCAATTTCTTCCAGAGAAGCTTTGTTGAAACAGATGGGAATTCATAGTTATAAAACATCATGATCACCATTGTCAATGCATATTTATTATCCAGATTATTTAATTACCTAAATTAAAATTTCTCAGCTGCTGCATAAGCATCTGTTAGTCTCGTGAAACCATGGATTAGCGCCTTGGAAGACTTCCAGGGCACAGGCCTGGGCAAGGTTGTATGGAAGACCAGCAGTTGCCCATGCTGCAAGTCTCCCCTCTCCATGCCACCGATGTTGTCCAAGGGAAGGGCGCTAGGGCCGATACAGCTTGGCACCAGTGTCGTCGCAGAGCAATGCGTGGTTAAGTATCTTGCTCAAGGACACAACACGCTGCCTCAGCTAAGGCTTGAACTAGCGACCTTCAGATCACTAGACCAACGCCTTAACCACTTGACCACGCGCCAACACGCCAACAGTACAGCTGCTGTACTGGCATTCAAAACTTAGGACAAATAATAAATCTTTGAATCCTAACCCAATAACTTGTCCTCAAACATTCCTTTGTCCTAAGAATGATGCATTTGACCTGAAATGTTCACTGTTTCTTACCCCACAGATGCTGCCTGATCCTCTTAACTGCTTCTAGCATTTTCAGTTTTTATTTCAGACCCACCAATAATGGAATAATCAAGAACACAATGTACATAACAAGTTCAGTATTTCACTCCACTCCTTCAAGATAAAATAAAATTAATCATTTTGATTGCATGAGATTTTTTCTGATATTGGCATCTTTGCTACCCTCTTGTAGGCTTTCTTTCAACCTTACTCCCTTGTGTTATTTTTCCCCACCTCCCTCCTACATACCACAATCTGCCCCCACTAGGACAATTATCATTTATTTCTAGATGAATGATTTACAATAGGAATTTCACAGTCTGAAGCAGAGTTTCCTTTGAAATAAAATCATCATATTCCATAGAAACATAGAAAATAGATGCAGGGGTAGGCCATTCGGCCCTTTGAGCCTGCACCGCTATTCAGTATGATCATGGCTGATCATCCAACTCAGAACCCTGCCCCAGCCTTCCCCCCATACCCCCGATCCCTTTAGCCACAAGGGCCATATCAAACTCTCTCTTAAATATTTGCCAATGAACTGGCCTCAACTGTTTCCTGTGGCAGAGAATTCCACAGATTCACCACTCTCTGTGTGAAGAAGTTTTTCCTAATCTCCATCCTAAAAGACTTCCCCTTTATCCTCAAACTGTGACCCCTCGTTCTGGACTTCCCCAACATCGGGAACAATCTTCCTGCATCTAGCCTGTCCAATCCCTTTAGGATTTTATATGTTTCAATAAGATCCCCCCTCAATCTTCTAAATTCCAACGAGTATAAGCCTAGTCGATCCAGTCTTTCATCATATGAAAGTCCTGCCATCCCAGGAATCAATCTGGTGAACCTTCTTTGTACTCCCTCTATGGCAAGGATGTCTTTCCTCAGATTAGGGGACCAGAACTGCACACAATACTCCAGGTGTGGTCTCACCAAGGCCTTGTACAACTGCACTAGTACCTCCCTGCTCCTGTACTCGAATCCTCTTGTTATGAATGCCAGCATACCATTCGCCTTTTTCACTGCCTGCTGTACCTGCACGCCCACTTTCAATGACTGGTGTATAATGACACCCAGGTCTCGTTGCACCTCCCCTTTTCCTAATCGGCCACCATTCAGATAATAATCTGTTTTCCTGTTTTTGCCACCAAGGTGGAAAACTTCACATTTATCCACATTAATTTGCATCTGCCATGAATTTGCCCACTCACCCAACCTATCCAAGTCACTCTGCATTCTCTTAGCATCCTCCTCACAGCTAACACTGCCACCCAGCTTTGTGTCATCCGCAAACTTGGAGATGCTGCATTTAATTCCCTTATCCAAATCATTAATATATATTGTAAACAACTGGGGTCCCAGCACTGAGCCTTGCGGTACCCCACTAGTCACTGCCTGCCATTCTGAAAAGGTCCCGTTTATTCCTACTCTTTGCTTCCTGTCTGCCAACCAATTCTCTATCCACATCAATACCTTACCCCCAATACTGTGTGCTTTAAGTTTGCACACTAATCTCCTGTGTGGGACATTGTCAAAAGCCTTTTGAAAATCCAAATATACCACATCCACTGGTTCTCCCCTATCCATTCTACTAGTTACATCCTCAAAAAATTCTGAGTTTCGTCAGACATGTTTTTCCTTTCACAAATCCATGCTGACTTTGTCCAATGATTTCACCGCTTTCCAAATGTGCTGTTATCACATCTTTGATAACTGACTCTAGCATTTTCCCCACCACCGATGTCAGGCTAACCGGTCTATCATTCCCCGGTTTCTCTCTCCCTCCTTTTTTAAACAGTGGGGTTACATTAGTCCAGAATCTAAAGAGTTTTGAAAAATTATCATTAATGCATCCACTATTTCTTGGGCTACTTCCTTAAGCACTCTGGGATTCAGACCATCTGGCCCTGGGGATTTATCTGCCTTTAATCCCTTCAATTTACCTGACACCACTTCCCTACTAACATGTATTTCCCTCAGTTCCTCCATCTCACTGGACCCTCTGTCCCCTACTATTTCCGGAAGATTATTTATGTCCTCCTTAGTGAAGACAGAACCAAAGCAGTTATTCAATTGGTCTGCCATGTCCTTGCTCCCCATAATCAATTCACCTGTTTCTGTCTGTACGGGACCTACATTTGTCTTAACCAATCTTTTTCTTTTCACATATCTATAAAAGCTTTTACAGTCAGTTTTTATGTTCCCTGCCAGCTTTCTCTCATAATCTTTTTTCCCCTTCCTAATTAAGCCCTTTGTCCTCCTCTGCTGGACTCTAAAATTTCTCCCAGTCCTCAAGTGAGCCACTTTTTCTGGCTAATTTGTATGCTTCTTCTTTGGAATTGATACTATCCCTAATTTCCCTTGTCAGCCATGGGTGCACTACCTTCCTTGATTTATTCTTTTGCCAAACTGGGATGAACAATTGTTGTAGTTCATCCATGCCATTTTTAAATGCTTGCCATTGCATATCCACCGTCAATCCTTTAAGTGTCATTTGCCAGTCTATCTTAGCTAATTCACGCCTCATACCTTCAAAGTTACCCTTCTTTAAATTCAGAACCTTTGTTTCTGAATTAACGATGTCACTCTCCATCTTAATAAAGAATTCCACCATATTATGGTCACTCTGACCCAAGGGGGCTCTCACGACAAGATTGCTAACTAACCCTTCCTCATTGCTCAATACCCAGTCTAGAATAGCCTGGTAAGTTGACTGCAGTTCCTTGTATTACACACTGGTAATTTCTACACTAGTCTGTCAGTACTTGGCTTTTCAAGGTGGTGTATCTGCTTAAGTACCGTAAATTCCGGCGTAAAAGCCGAGAATTTGGCCCTATATTTTGGTCCTAAAGTTAGGGGGTTGGCTTATACAAGGGTGCCAACTTTGGGAAAATGAATACACGGAAGACAGGTCGTATTTATTGGCTGTTTTTGAGTCAAATACAAAAGAAAATACAAACACTTACACAAAAGTAAAGATCTACCGAACACATTCTGTTTCTCAATTTACTTGTACACACTGTTGTCATCAAACATTCATTCCACTGTCGACGCATGAATTCTTTGAATGGTTTGTTTAAACTCACATCTAGTGGCTGGAGCACAGATGTCAAACCACCGGGGATGACTGTAATGTCTGTATCTTTCAATGCTGCTTTTGTCTCACCTGACAAGTGCGCTTTGAACATGTCCCAGACAAGTAGCGACTTTTCCTTCCCGAAACCTTGAGGACGTCAACACCACACCTCTTTAACCCACTTCAAGCAACCCACTTTGTCCATCCAGCCGCGTTCTTGAACGTAAACAACAACATCCCGTGGGAACTTTTCTTTCTTTGGGAATGTTTTCCTCTTAAAAATCACCATCGTGGTAGTTTGGTCCTATCAGCCATACACGTTAACACAACAGCAAAATGATGCTTCTCGTGTCCAGTTGTTTTGACAAGCACTGTCTTCTCCTCCTTCTGATTGACAATGCGGCTGCCAGCAAAATCAAAGAACATTGGTGTCTCATCCATGTTACCAATCAATGAGAGTGGGTAAGAATGTGCCTTTCGATGCTTGATTACGAACGATTGGAAGCCCATAATCTTATTCTCAAGGTTGCTCGGTAACTTCTCAGCAATCCTTGTTTTTAGTCTCAATGCAAGATCATGTCTTTTCATAAATCGGGTGCACCAACTTCACGTAGCTTTGAAATTTTCGCTGACCTCACCATGTTTTTCAGCCCATTTCAACGCTTGAACTTGAATCATTTCTCTGGTAACAATGTATCCAGACGATCGCTGGTGATTCACCCACTAAAACGTTTTTTTTTCCAGTTCTGGCCACTGGCATGTTTTCCCGCGGTTTGCACATTTCATCTTTGGCATTTCCCTCAGCGTGTCCTCTGCCTTTCTCCACTCTCTCACTTGTTTCTCGTTTACACTAAACTTCTTAGCAGCTACAGAATCATTCGTTCCTTTAGCAAAATCAACAATCTTCAGCTTGAAGCCAGCATCATATCGCATTCATTTTAATCTTTTGTACATGGTGGTCGCAAACTCAATACTGAGTACACGTACTGATCCTGCCACCCCGTGTTATGTTTTAATGAGATTACGATGGGCGCTAAATGATTTCACAGGGGTTACATTTCAGAGGATTCTTTACCATTGGGAACCTAATCCAAAACTTCCCTCCCTGATTTATTTATTAAGAATTCGCTTATAACGCTCTACAATGTGTAGGCCTGTTTTCTTAGCAGGTAGTGGTTCACAAAATTTCCAGGTTCCGGATCTGGCAAAACTGAGTACCAGCATGTGAGATCTTGTGATCTTTTCCGGTTAAAGCAAAAACCTCTACAAAAGGGGTCGGCTTATACAAAGGTAACATGAAAAAGTCACTTTTTTAACCTTGAAAATGGGGGGGTCGGCTTATACACCGGAATTTACAGTACGTCTCTTCCTACTCTCCAAAGCCTGTTTATCTTTATTCAGGATAGCTGGGCAAGACATGAAAATGAAACTTTGGGGATATGGGTTGATCAATAGGAAGTCATATTAATTTAGAATGATTGTTTTCAGTGTAACAATGCAACATTTTAGTTACAATTACTAATAATTATCTATCAAAAACACAACTGGATGTATTCTTGAAATCACATTTTTCCAACAGCAGTCTGCAAATCAAACAATAAATTAACTTTAGAAAAATCATCCTTTAACAATACAACTACATCAATAGGAATAAATTTGATATAAGCTCAACTTACCCTTAAACTGTATTTGTAAGAATCCCCTCCAGCCTCTTCCACCGCTGTTGAAATACAGAATTTAAAAATAATTTTCAGCATGAATGTCACAAAAGTTATTCGTTTCCAAATGAGTTAATGATAAAAGAATAAGCAACACATTACTCCAAAGCCACTTAGAACAAAACACTTATTACATTCCTAGCATCTTTAAGGAATAAAAGGAGCAGAGATAGGAAAAAAGGGAAGAAGGAAAATCAAAGAGACAATGAAAAGGCACTGGACTACCCCAAGAGAGAGGCAAGACTGAAGGTCAAAGAGGTAATGTAGCACTGTGGTTAAGTTGCTGGACAGCCATTCAAGTTCTGATCTAGGGCAAGAGTGTCAATCCAGCTGTGAAAGTAAAGCAATATTATGTAAATACAAAATTAAAATATTCCTTCCATGAAACCACTAGGATGGTTCACTGATGGAACTGATAGATTCTTAACTACTTCCACAGTCGGAAGTCAATTAGAGACAGGCAATACATGCTGGTATTGCCATAAACATAGGCAAGCAAGGGAACAAAATGGGAGAAATGGAGATGGATCGTAAAGAAGAGGGGAGTCTCTGGCACCCCACTCACCCTGCAGTTTAACATGTTTCTATTGCTTCTTTCTTTGTTCTCATGAAAGTCTCTGACCCAAATGATTACACGAGGAATTCTGCAGATGCTGGGAATTCGAGCAACACACATCAAAGTTGCTGGTGCGTTCACCAGAAACTTTGATGTGTGACCCAAATGATTACTTCTGTTTCTCTTCCCACAGATGTGGCCTGATTTCCTAAAGCACAGACAACTGCTTTTCCCATTTCCCCACCACTCCCAACAGATGCTGCTTAAGCTATTGATAGTCTAGGAGTTTGTTTTGCCTCCAGTTTCTTTTGACTTCATTCCACTAATTTTTAATGTTACTTTCTTATCTTTCCTTTTTTACAAAAGATGGTGGAAATCCAAAGCAACACATACAAAATTCTAAAGGACCTCTGCAGGTCAGGTGGCATCAATGGAAAAGAATAAAGAGTCAACTTTTCGGGCTAAGCCCCTAATGAAATAAAACAATCACAGCCATCAAAGAATAATTCATTTATGAGTTTTTACAATGCATGTATATTTTCATTACAAAATTATATTACGTGTTAAAAGTATGACATGTCAGGTTTTCTGCATGCCAACTCATTTATGGCCTTCTTTATGCAAATACAGAAGACCACTTCTTAGAACAGAATGGGGATTAGAATTTAGCATGTGCTGAAATATTGCTGCTCAATTTGAGATTGTTATGGAATATAATCTGCAATTCACTATAATTAGATTTCCTACATTTATTTTAAGTTTGTAAAAGCAACATACTATTATACAAAATGGGAATGAAAACATCCCACAATCAAAGATCATCTATGGCTTGATTCAAAATATAATATTATTCAAAATATAATGCAAGACGTAGAGACAAAACATGATTCCATTCTTAATTCCATTCTAATTCTTGAAGAGAATTATTAAGCTGTCAAAGCCCTCCAAGTGAAGAAGTTCCTCATTTCAGTTCTAAATTTCTTATCCTTTGTCTTGAGACATCCTCTCTTCATTGACCCAATCAAGCAAGGAATTCTGAATGTTTCAATGAGGTCGCCACTTTTCTAAACTCTAAAAACAGAGTCCAACCTAAGTGAGATATTTTAACAGAGAAAAATACAACCAGGCACCAAGATGGTGCATTGTCACTCCAATCCCTCCAGGACAAGAAATTTCTTTATTTAAAAGCAAGAATAAAACTACACATTACAATCCCTGCGTGGTCATGTCAAAGCTGCATAATAATCATGAAATATCTATATTCCACCCCGCCCCCAAGCAACAAAGAGCAAAGTAGCTATTTTTTCCCTAATAGCTTGATGAACATTCACATTAGCTTTGATGTGAAACACAGGAAACCAAATTCCCTCTGAATATCAACAGCTTCAATCTCACCAGTTTAAAACTCAGTGCTGCTGTTGCAGTAGATAACCTCAGGTTATTTTTACACTGTACTCTATCTGCCATATAGTTAGTCGCTCTTAGTTTTTCTAAACCTACTCAAAGCCTCCTTACAACCTAATCACTGTTCTTGCTTCCACATAGGTATGTTGTCAGCTATTTCCCAGCAATACTATAAAAGATATGAAGTTGAAATCTAAGACCAAAACATGTTTCACTTGTATACTACCCACAGAAAGTAAAACAAATATTATTGTCATATTGGTATAAAAATACACTCAGCTCAATTTGCAAAAATCCCAGCTCTTTTCTCCGAATGCCAATAACTTGTTGTACTGAAAAAAAGTGACATTAACAACAAAAAAAAGTAGCAAACTGTAATTTATACTGAGATTATATATACAAACCTTTATTACTTAGAGAAGTTACTAATCAACACCTGTCTTCCAGTCACATCACTGTGTAAGGCAACTAATGGTTTGATAAAAGCGTTGCTTTAAATTAGCACGTGGCATCTTGCCTAGTTACTGACTCAATAGAAAATGTCTCAGTGTAAACATACAGGCAACCATAATTTATATTTAGTGATAGGATCTTTAAAACTTAAATCTTGCCATGTAGGTTTTCTACTCTTAAAATTTGTTTACATGTTATATTTCAGTTGTTGCATTGTATGTGTTCACTAACATATTTAAGAAATGAACATTTCACAGTAAGTGCATGTAACCCATGGTAAATTTAATGCTTCAAGGTTTATTAGCAGTGAATATCTTAGGCATGACAAAACCTGTGACTTGAAAACAAATAGCTTTATCATCCAGTATTTATATAATACAAAAACTTCCTATGTCTTAACCAGGTTATAGATAACTGAAACACCTATCTTGAAGTAATTTTCTATGCAATTAGAAACTCACCAAACCCCTCAGGGTCTTCCTCCCACATGGATAGCTCCTCAGGTGTCAGTAGAAAATAATGAGATACTAATCTTCTACAGATTTCAGTTAAAGTTGAATAGTTGAAGAAATATATTTTTATCTTATGTGCTTCCAAGGTTTCAGGCTTGCTTTCTAAAATGAAAAAAAATATATTTCAGCTGCACTATCTTGTAACCACTGCTTTTCTATCTGATTTGCACTCATGTCAACAATGTGCTTTGCACACATTTATTCACAATTTTTTATTTACAGATCTGAGAGAAACAAACCTAGGCATCTATGGGTTTAATGGAAGAAAGTCTCAAGGGACTGATTCTGCAACATTTTCATACATATTATAAAACATCTAAAAAGATTCAAGCAAATTGTCTGAGCAGTTGGTTAAAGAATGCTGCTCAAAGAATGATGAAGGTAGAGCAGTGGATGTAGTGTATATGGATTTCAGAAAGGCATTTGATACAGTTCCCCATTCAAGACTCCTTCAGAAAGTAAGGCATGGGATCCAAGGAGACCTTGCTTTGTGGATCCAGAATTGGCTTGCCCACAGAAGGCAAAGGGTGGTTGTAGATGGTTTTATTCTGCATGGAGGTCAGTGACCAATGGTGTCCCACAGGGATCTGTTCTGGGACCCCTCCTCTTTGTGATTTTTATAAAAGACCTGGATGATGAAGTAGAAGGGTGAGTTAGTAAGTTTGCTCGTGACACAAAGGCTGGGGGAGTTGTGGACAGTCTGAAGAGTTGTCAGAGGTTCAGCAGGACATCGACAGGATGCAGAACTGGACTGAGAAGTGCCAGATGGACTTCAACCCAGATAAGTGTGAAGTGGTTCATTTTGGTAGGTCATAGTGCCAAGAGTCTTATAAATGGTAAGACCCTTGGCACTATGGAGGATCTGAGAGATCTCGGGCTCTGTGTCCATAGGACACTCAAAGCTGCTGCGCAGGTTGACAGTGTTGTTAAGAAGGCATATAGTGTGTTAGCATTCATCAACCAAGGGATTGAGTTCAAGAGCCATGAGGTAACGTTACAGCTATATATGACCTTTTTTTATATAATTTTTATTGAATTTTCAAAAAGAATACATGGAAAGATAAAATCTACCCACCCCCCCTCCCCTTAACCCTCCCCTCCCCCCATATATGTAGTCTACCTAAAAGAAAGAAAGAGAAAAAAAAGAAGAGCCGCCTGGGTATTGGAAGGTTTCCACATGCTCCATGGGATTCAAAATAAATTTGGTATAATTATTCGTTATTTTCCCCAAGTAACCAAATTCTTTGTCGGAGCACTTAAATATGACATCCTATCTTTTGTAAATAAGGGCGCCAAATATTCAAGAATGTTAGATAATTATCTCTTAAATTACAAGTAATTTTTTCAAGTGGAATAGAACTAGCCATTTCATTATTCCAACGATCCATACTTAAATATGAATCAGATTTCCAAGTAACTGCTACAGTCTTCTTAGCTACTGCCAATGCAATTTTTATAAATTCTTTCTGATATTTATTCAATTTAAGTTTCGGTTTTATCCCTTCAATATCACCTAATAGAAATAATACAGGGTTATGTGGAAGTTGAATTCCAGTAATTTGTTCCAATAAGACTCTTAAATTTATCCAAAAGGGTTGAATTTTAAAACAAGACCAAGTAGAATGTAAAAAAGTACCAATTTCTTGATTACACCGAAAACATTTATCAGATAGATTTGAATTTAATCTATTTATTTTTTGTGGTGTAATATATAATTGGTGTAAAAATTTATATTGTACTAATCTAAGTCGAACATTTATTGTATTTGTCATACTGTCCAGACAAAGTCTTGACCAATTTATTTCATCAATATTAATATTCAGATCTGTTTCCCATTTTTGCTTTGACTTATGGGTTCCTTGTTTAATTGTCTGTTCTTGAACCAAATTATACATACAAGAAATAAATTTTTTAATTTTCCCTTTTTGAATTAAAATTTCAATTTCATTAGCTTTTGGCAAAAACATTGTTTGACCCAGCTTACCTATTAAGTAAGCCCTTAACTGAAAGTAGCAAAAGAAAGTATTATTAGATATTTTATATTTATCCTTTAATTGTTCAAATGACATCAATATACCTCGCTCAAAACAATCTCCTATAAATTTAATCCCTTTTTGGTACCAATTATATAAAAGTTGATTGTCCATTGTAAAAGGAATAAGCCTGTTTTGAAACAAAGGTCTCCTTGCTAATAGAGATTTCTGTGTTTCCTTATCAACATTTATCTTATTCCATAGATCAATCAAGTGTGTTAATATAGGAGATTCTTTCTTTTCCCGTATCCATTTAGATTCCCATTTATATATAAAATCTTCAGGTTTATTTTCTCCTATCTTGTCTAGTTCTATTTTAATCCATGCTGGTTTTTGATCATCGAAAAAAGATGCAATAAATCTAAGTTGATTTGCTTTATAGTAATTTTTAAAAGTTTGGAAGTTGTAACCCTCCTAACCTAAATTTACATGTCAGTTTTTCCAATGATGTTCTTGACATTTTACCTTTCCAAAGAAATTTTCTCACAGATTTATTTAACTCTTGAAAAAATTTCTGTGGCAAATGTATTGGTAATGTTTGAAACAAATACTGTAATCTCGGAAATATAATCATTTTTACAACATTGACTCTACCTACTAATGTTATTGGTAGTATCATCCATTTGTCAAGATCTTCTTGAATTTTTTTCAATAGTGGTAAATAATTAAATTTATATAAATTCTTTACATCACTATCAAGTCTTATACCTAAATACTTTATACCATTTACCGGCCATCTAAATTGGATTACTAATCGACATTGACTATAGTCTCCTTTAGTAAGAGACAAAATTTCACTTTTATTCCAGTTTATTTTGTAACCTGATACCTTCCCATATTCATCCAATCTAGAAGATAATTTATGTAACGAATGTTGTGGGTTTGTTAAATAGATCAAAACATCATCGGCAAAAAGATTAATTTTATATTCCTCTTGGTTAACTCTAAAACCCATAATATCTGGATCCAATCTAATTAGTTCTGCTAATGGTTCTATCGCCAATACAAATAGAGCAGGTGATAGTGGACAACCTTGTCTAGTTGACCTTTTTAGCTGAAATGGTGTTGAAATTTGAGAGTTTGTCACTACTTTAGCTTTAGGGTTAGAATTTAAAGTTTTAATCCAATTTATAAAAGATGTTCCTAACCCAAGCTATATATGACCTTGATCGGATCCCAGTTGGAGTACTGCGTTCAGTTCTGCTCACCTCACTACAGGAAGTATGTGGATACTATAGAGAGTGCAGAGGAGATTTACAAGGATGCTGCTTGGATTGGAGGGAGTACCTTATGAGAATAGGTTGAGTATACTTGGCCTTTTCTCCTTGGAGCAACGGAGGATGAGAGATGACCTGATAGAGGTGTATAAGATGATGAGGGACAGTGATCACGTGGATAGCCAGAGGCTTTTTCCCAGGGCTGAAATGGCTAACACGAGGGGGCACAGTTGGAAATGGGTACCAAAGGGATGTCAGGGGTAAGTTTTTCCAGAGAGTGGTGGGTGGGTGGAATGCACTGCCAGTGGCGATGGTGGAAGCGGATACAATAGTGTCTTTTAAGAGCCTCTTAAATAGGTACGTGGAGCTTAGAAATTGTAGGCAGTTTCTAAAGTAGGTTACATGGTCGGCATAACATTGTGGGCTGAAGGGCCTGTAATGTGTTCTAAATTTCTATGTTCTAAAGTAAAGATTAAAACCTGGGGGCTTCAAGAAACAAGACAATTAGACATGGAAGTCTAACTAGAATTTGTATGCTGAAGTTTCAATTGTTAAACCAATTTTCAATTTTAGATTAGATAATACTATTTGTTTTAATAATTCTCAAACATGTTCAGTTACTAGTGGCAAGGCAAGTATGCATTGAACATTTGTAGTTGCTCCAAAAATAGTGGTGCATCTTGTTTTCAATTTGTCAACTTACTGTCTAATCACTATATTATTGAACACATCAAAATAAACATTTAACATATTCATATAGTGGAGATTATACCCTCATGGCTCAAATTCTCATTAAGCTAATATTTGGTTACCTGGTAGAGATGAGCCTTGTGACCAAATATCTGGTCCATAGATGCAGATGACTCTGCCAAGGACCACGTATTACAAGTTTTGAGAAAGGTGTCACAAATAGAATTCTAGAGGGTCCAGAGAACAGGTTGAAGACCAAGGCACTAATGTAAACATACAGAATGAAATCTGACAGTTACCACTGCAGCTAAGAAAGGTTAATTCCGCTGGAAGCACCCTGAGATTGTCAGATTTGTATTGGAATTGGTTTATTATTGTTACAAGTACTAAGGTATAGTGAAAAGCTTATTGGCATAATGCTGACACAGAGCAATTAATTCATTACAATGCATTGAAGTAGTACAAGGTACAGCATGTAGACAATAAGATACAAGATCATAAAGCCAGACAATAAGGTCAAGAGTCCATCTTATCGTACTTCAAAACCATTCAATAGTTTAATAACAGTGGGATAGAAGCTCTACTGGTCCCTGGTAATACATGTTTACAGGCTCAAACAAGAGAAAATCTGCAGCTGCCAGAAATCCAAGCAACACACACAAGGAAGGAGGAGAGGGAGGAGCTCACAGCGGCCACTCTGGTGGTGATGTCCGTTATTTGTCAAGTAGGGTGCCATACACAATCCTGATTTGATGGAGACTGACGTGAGAACACAGAGGAACATCTGGTGAAACTTCTGAAATGCCTGCTTCGCTGCTGCTGCTACTGTGTGGTCCAGAATCTCTGCAGGAGAAGGCCCCAAGTCCTCGGCTTTGCTTGTTGCTCGGCAGCCGGGGCAGGGTCGAAGCGCTCGGCAGAGGATGGTGCTCGGAGATGCTGGGTCGGAGGCTCAAAGTTTTCGGACGGGCTCAGAGTCCGCTGCGATCAGGTGCTTCCAATGGTGCTGCATCGGCAAGTTGGCGGCTCTTGGAGGTTCATGGCAGGAAGAGTTTCTCCCTTCTGCCACCTGCATGAGATGATGAGGCTATCGAGACTTTGAGACTTTTTTTTTACCGTGCCCATGGTCTGCTCTTTATCAAATTATGGTATTGCTTTGCACTGTTGTAACTGTATGTTATAATCATGTGGTTTTGTAAGTTTTAGTCTTGGTTTGTCCTGTGTTTTTCTTGTGATATCATTCTGGAGGAACGTTGTATCATTTTTTAATGCATGCATTTCTATAAACGAGGACTGAGTGTCCTCATAATCTAAAAAAAATGCCAGAGGAACTCAGCAGGCCAGGCAACACCTAGGAAAAGAAGTACAGTCGATGTTTCAGGCTGAAACCCTTTGGCAGGACTGAAGAAAAAAGGCTGAGGAGTAGATCCACCTTTTAAATCTACTCCTCAGTTTTTTTTCTTCAGTTCTGCTGAAGGGTTTTGGCCAGAAACAGAGTGAGTGAGTGAGTGAGTGTGTGTGAGTGAGTGTGTGTGAGAGTGAGAGTGTGTGTGAGAGTGAGAGTGTGTGAGAGTGAGAGTGTGTGAGAGTGAGAGTGTGTGAGAGTGAGAGTGTGTCAGTACGCGCGTGTGAGCAAGAATGTGAGAATGTGAGAGCGTGAGTGTCATGCTTACAGGCTTCTGATTCTTTGGCCCAATGGAGGGGGAAGAAGAGAGAATATCCTGGGTGAGTGGGGTCTTTGTTTATGCTGGCTGCTTTACTGAGGCACCAGGAAGTACAGACCAAGAATCCATAGAGGGAAGGCTGGTTTCTGCAACGTGCTCAGCTGTATCCACACCACTCTGCTGCTCTTTGCTGTCACAGGCAAGGCAGTTGCCATACAAAGCCATGACACATTTGGATAGGATGCTTTTTATGATGCATCAATAATAGTTGGAAAGAGTTGATGGGGTCATGCCAAATCTCTTCAGGCTTCTGAAGAATTAGATAGGACACGAAGTAAAATGGAAATCAAAACATTAGAATAAGAGAAGTGACAGTATGCCAACAAGTGACATGTGACTGAAAGGAGACTGAAGGCCCATCCTAGAGTTGGGCAGGTGGGTGGTTGAAAGGAAGAGTACAAGAGAGGAAAGGGGCTTGCTTTGCTATTATTATTTTGTTGCTTGTTGTGTTCTGCTCTGCCAAGCACTGTGGGCATGCTACGTTGGTGCCAGAATGAGTGGCGACATATGCGGTGCTTCCCCCTACCCCCCCCGCATGAATGCCCTTAAGTGTGTTGCTTGTGAACCCAACCAACACATTTCACTGTACATTTTCATGTACATGTGGTAAATAAATCTGAATCTGATGTTCTTGGAACCGGTTGGAACCACCACTCACGTAAATAATTTGGGTCTGGAAATGCAACCTTCAAGTTTTTAATAATGGCATCAAATTGGAAGTCAACATGAAGTAAGAATGCAATTAAGTATTTAAAAATGTATTAATGAATGCAGGTCAAACCCTTAGTAAATACATTTTCACACAGTTGCAAAGTGGTGCATTTTAAAAAATAATGAGCTCACAAGCTACCTTAATAATAAGGCGTGAATGGGAAAGAGCAGCCGCAGGATCAGAGGACAGAGATACACAAATCATGAAAACTACTGGTGCAGTATAATGCCATAAAAAATATGCTAGGCATGGGGGTTCACTTCTGAAAGGATAGAACTAAAGAGCAGCAGTCATATAAAAATGTACCTCATCGTGGTAAGGTTACACAACCACTGAAAAAGATTTACATGATTCAGAGATCAGAGAAGACTGCGCAGACTAGCTCTTTTCCCCTAAGAGTTAACTTAATGCAGCTAAGATAATCATAGAATTTAATGTAGAATACTGTATTAAGAATTATACAGTATAATTTAATAAAATAAATTTGTTAACATTACACTTAATTAATGCAGCAGGCTAAATTCACGAAATACTAATACAATAACCCTAATACCTACAATATGTTTGATTCCTAATAAAACTCAATCACTATTTTAAAAATCATCCTGCAAATCTTTCAAAGCAAAACTTCAGGAATAGAATGAGTTCCCCTTCACTATGCAACAGAAGGCACTGATTAAATTCTAGAATGCATAATGGAATATATATATAATGGAATATATATATATATAAAAATGTGCATTCAATTGCAACTTATTTAACTATAACTCACACAACACCATTAACCAGTGATGGAATCTGATGCAATCACATTGAGAAGAAAGTTAAAAATGTTTTTTTATAGAGTAGAAATAGGAAAATACGCAGGGAAATAAATGTACCTTCAATGTTCTTTGATGGTTTGTAAGCATCATTTTTGACAATCATTTTAATGAGGTTCATACACTGAACAATGAACCGCTCAAACACTACACCTTCACCAGCGCTTGTAAACGTGTAACTAACAGCAAATTCCAATGACCTCCGAATCAACGAGATGAAAGAAAATGGATGATAGTCCAAAAAGTCCAAAAGCTGCAATCAGTAAAGACGGACAAGTTATATATTTGTTAGCATATAAAGCAGAAAGCAAAATTATGGACCAGCAACGAAATCAAATTGGTAATTATATATATTTCAAGGAAAAAAAAAATCAGCCTCATAAATGTTTCCAATCTGAAGGACTTATATTTTGTCATTTAATAACTGCAATTAAAAATACTACTTGCTCTAAACTGTCCTAGCTGTTTGCACTGTTACATAATTCAAAAAATATTTCATACATAATCTTGGGGGGAGAAACCATGGAACGTGGAAAGTTCTTTCAGCTTATTTTGTATGGTTCATTTTTATATCCTGTTTATAGTACCTCCCATCAGGTAGTTGGCAGCAATAGAACGGAACATTATCCCTGATTCCAGTGCCTCACGGACTGGTAAGACAGCTTTAGGCTCTTGAATCATCATACACCGTCTACTTTGGGCAGTAGATGGAATAAGTCACTTTAGGATTTAAATGATTAAATAAAATAATGCAGTAAAGAACATAAGGCCACCTCAAACATTCCACTGCAGATATCTGTATATGTTTCAAGATTAGGCGTTTAAGTGAAGGATGAAGTTGGGGTTAGCTAGCTCCAAACACAGTAAAAGGAAAATGATAATTAAGATAATACAATTGGGTGTCAAAACATTATTCTTTAACACTGACACTCAGATTTTCTTTAATTTAACTCGTATTATATTTGCTTAAAATAAGAATGTGGCCATTTTACACAACAAGTCCATGCCCACTCTCAGAATTCCTTGTAACTTATTTTCTTTTGTGCCAATCAACTCCCTCATGATTTATCTGTCAAGTGTCTACTGTAATTTACAAAGGGTGGTGAACCTGCTAGAATGCCTTTGGGATGAAAAGAAATCTAAGCAGCCAGGGGAAACACACACAGCCACAGGGAGAATGTACAAGCTACAGACAGATGGCATGTGTGCTTGTTTACTTGGGGAAATGCTAACAGTTTTGATCAGAAGTCTTGCAGATTCAGGCCAATATGTTTACAACCTGTGATTCAATATAGCCATGTGGCTTACTAGATCACTTCACAAGGTTATTAATTAACAATCATGATTCCATGTACAGTATCTGAAATTGTATAGATAACTACAACATATCTTCTTCCCTAATGGGTATTTATTCATAATCTCAGACTCATGATGATATACTCAATCTGTATTTACATACGCAATCTATATTTCTTGAACTTCACGGATTTAGACTACCAAAATAAAATCCACAGTGGAATTTGCACAAATTTCCAGATATTAGTTCAGGTTATTGCATTAAAAACCTAAAACTGATGGGCAATTGTCTCACTGAAATTCATATTTCAATATATGTCAGTTAATAGAGCAAACCAAAAATGTGATAACATCTTTTTTATGTAACAGATTCACCTAATATGCCATTTTTTCAATATACCACATTCACTATATTTAAGTCTTTAACTCAGTGCAGAACTACTTCTCCCTGGGGTTTGTAACAATGTTGCACAAATGAATATTTAATTATATTTGTGTACAAATAACACTTACGCTGTAGGAGATGCATTTCCAGAAAAGAAATCATCTCACAATTTTCAGTAACACAAAGCTGCAACACTTTTGCATATATACATCAAGAAACATGAGTTGAAACTTTTTTATGTTGATTTATTTTTTCACATAAATTTCATGTGAGAATATTTTATTCCATATCTTAAATTTTCAAATAGTGATTTGCGAATTTTGTAAGGTCAAATTTTTGTTATGGCTACTTGGGTTACAAGGTGGTTGCCTATATGGGATCAAATATGAGATTATTGTAATAATCGACCATCATGTTTATAATCTTATATCCAATCAAAATATTCCACTTTTAGAGTTTGATTTTGTACAGTTGCTGTAGATAATCCATTTATAATATTGATTTCATATTTTTCTTTCTCCACTCAAATTATCTGACTTGCTGAGCATATCCTGCAAATCTGCATTTGACAGCTTTTACATGTTCGTTAAAACTAACCTGGTTTCTCTTTTCGAGTTCTATTAATAGGTCTTCAATTGAAAATGTAAACTGTTTTTCCTTCCACAGATTCTGCCTGGTCTGCTAAATGTTTCTAGCATTTTGTTATTTTATTTACAATTAGCCGTGCCCGTTAATCAATTATTTGCTTTTTCCAATTACACTAGCAGAAACATCTGATTAATTTACTTTACAGAACAAAATTAAGTCCTCACCACTTTAGTGAATAGGATAATAGTCTTCTCCAGTTTTTCACCACAAGTACTCTCTGTATTGATTTGTCGACCTATGGAAAAAAAGTAAAATAATATGGGGTAACTCAAAATTCACCAAGGCAGAATTAGCACAATTAGAAGAAATCCACACAATAGACCCAGCATAAGATGACATCAATCTTTTTCAAAGAGACTAAGATTCATGAGGGGCTTGAAGACTTCTTCACTGTACCACTAAGACTCAAGACAAACTAATAAGCCCTATATGTCATTTCCCTCCTTTCCCCTAATCTATCAGGACAAACCTATGTAAGCTTTTCACTTCTCATAAGGTAATGAGCTAAAATTCCCTCTGAAACCGAGTACTTTAATTCCTCTCCTTCGGCTTCTTATACCTTCTCTTCCATTTTGAAAACATGAATACCCTCTTCTTACTCCCATTAACCAGCTGTCTTGTTATAGCATCCACTCGTTGGTCCCACGTCACCTGATATTGTTAACTGCTCATGCATCTCAAACATTAATTACTCCCTTTCAAATTCGCTGTCAACATTGGAGAAAAATTAAATTGTGAGCCCTCTGCCCTTACAAATGCCAATCCTTTCTAACATTTATTTCCTTTTCAAAACTTGGCATCAATTTTCAGTCGTTTCCATCTCCACAACACCATAATCTTTCCACATCTCCTGATTTCTAAAATATCTTGCCCAGCATACAGTATTAGATGAATGAAAATGGCCTCCAATTATACATCAGTAAATTCAGATACTGTTATTGATTTCCAGTGAGCTAATGCCAGGTAACAAGTTGCAACTCGTCAGCAGTAATTTTGTGAGTGAGCAGTACTTCAAACACAATAGCAAACCAGAGGGTTTGTTGCATTATTAGACTTGTCTCAAGATCATAGGGTTTACAAACCAATTGACACCCCACAGGCGAGTAGCAGGAATATAGAAGTTCAAGTTCACTTCATTGTCATTCAACCATACAGAAGTATACCACCATACGAAACAATGTTCCTCCTGATTAAGATGCACAACACAGTACATATACCTCACACCACATATAATTAGCAAATAATAGGGTGCATTTATTACACAAATTTAAAAAAAAAGTATAACGTTCCTGACACTTCATATGTGATGAGACCTGGGTGATGGCAGGGAGTTCAGTAGTCTTATGACTTGGGGAAAGAAGCTGTACCCCATCCTAACAGTTCTTTTCTTAATGCAGTGGTACCCCCTGCCAGATAGTAGGGGGTCAAAGAGATAGTTAAACAGATGAGAGGAAGCATTTACAATGCTAAGGGCCCTGTGTACGCAGAACTCCCAATAAACATCTCTGATTGGTGGAAGAGAGACGCTGATGATCCTCAGCAGTTCTCACCAACCTTTGTAGTGACTTGCCACCAGATACCTTGCAATTCCCTTACCAGATGGTGATGCAGCTATTCAGGACAGTCATGATGATGCTCCTGTAAAAGTTGGTTAGAATGGAGGTGGGGGCAGGGGAGGCCTGGTAGGAGCCTCACTCACTTCAATCTCCTCTGGAATTGCTGTTGTGCTTTCTCGACCAAAGAGGTAGTATTGAAGAAGCAGGTGAGATCAGCCTTACATGCACTCCCAAAAACTTGGTGCTCCTAGCTCTCTCATGGAGAAACCACTTATGTGCAGTGAGTAGTAGTCGGCCTGCACCTTCCTAAAGTCCACAACCATCTCGGTGGTCTTTTCCACATTGACACTCAATTTGCTGTGCTTGCACCATTCTACCAGCCAACCTATCTCCTTTCTGTATACCGTCTCATCGCCGTTGAAGAAGCCAACCATAGTGGCGTCATCAGCAAATGTGATGATTTGGTTTGAACTGGATCTAGCAATACAGTCATGTGTCAACAGCGTGCACAGCAGCAGGTTGAGCACGCAGCCCTGGGGAACACCAATGCTCAGCATGATGGAGCTAACACAGATTGACTGTGGCCTTTCTGCCAACACGGATTGATTGTAGCCTTTGTCAAGAAATCCAGGATCCAGTAACAGAGGTAAGTATTGAGACCCAACGAGGACAGTTTACCAACCAGCTTCTGACAGATGACTGTATTAAACACCGAGCTGAAATTGATAAACAGTATCCTGGCATATGAGGCACCAGTGTCCAAGTGGGATAGAGCAGAGTCCAGAGGCTATTGTATCATCAGTGGACCAAGTTGAACAATAAGCAAACTGGAAAAGGTCCAGAAGGTAGGTTGTCATGAGGAACCCAATGCCAATCTGAAAGCATGGTCTGTAATTTCCTGTGTATTCTCTCCTTCCTTTTATAAGTAGTGGGGTTACATTTACTGCAGTTCAACTGATAGGAACTACTGCAGGTTCTGAAGAAATATGTGAAACATGATCAGCAATGCAACTACTATTTCCAGGGCCACTTCCTTTAGCACTCTGGAGGATATACTTTATCTTTTTTTAGATTGAAGGAGTCTTTATCACTGTCCTTTAAACTCTCAGTTCCCTACCATCTCCAAAAGGTTATTTGTGTCCTCCTTTGTGAATACTGATCACAACTTTGCATTTAATTGCCAACTAGAGATTTGGGTGATCATGGTTCTATAGATCCTGTGGACTGTTATTTTCTGACTGGTTCTGTGAAAGGCAGGCAAAACCATGCACTAACAAACACTGAGAAAACTGGTGTAGCAATGACGCAGCCTTGTTAAGACACTGGACCACTGGAGATGGGCTCTGCTGTTTAGAATCACACCTTGCACAGTGTATGAGGAAAATATAAAATAGAGACATAGTTCACTAGACAATCAATTTTGAGGGGAGTGGTCCATTGTTTCTCCCAACAGAATTTAAGCAAGGTCAAAAAAGTGTTTGAATAGTGGCTGATGCAGCACTTTTCTTCAAGTTTCCATATAGTAAACATCATGTCCACGAATGCTCCGGATGGCTCGATCTGAGTTGGCAACAGCACATGACGAACGTCGAGCTCTTTAATGACTTACCGATGCTCACCACTAAAATCAAGGCGAGAAGACTGCAACTAGCGGGGCACTGCCTACGCCACCCCAAGCTACCTGCCAGCCTTGACATCATATGGGAGCCCAAGCACGGGAGGATGAACCCTGGGCGCCCTCCCAAGACTATGGTCAACACGCTCCTAGAAGACAGCGGTGCTGCTAATGTAGATGAACTGAACACACTGATGAGAGAGAGGGAGAAGTGGAGAGTCCATCATCGTGCCCAACGCCGGCCCCCAGGCCTGAGTCGACGTAGTAGTAGTTGTAGAAAAGATCATGTCCAACATGTACCTAAATGTATAAAATCTACACTAATTCAGAAAGCAGCTTATTTTCAGCTACTGGGAGGAATGGTGAAGCTTTCAAACTAGCAAACCTCTCATATTTGCGGATAATTGGCTCTTCCATTCTAAGCAAACCAGTCCCATATCTTTGTGGTGTTTTTTTTTGCCAATTTCGGTCAACTTTGAGCAGCCCACAGTTGATGGTCTCTGTAATTCCCGCAGGCTAGGAATCAAATGGTTGTCTGTGATGTGCTTTATGGCAAGAGCTTCCTTTGCATGAATCCTGGGAAATTCAGCACTGATCTTTTTGCAACGCGTTGCTGATTTTTTTTTTGGATGATAGTGAAGGTCACTTTGTGAAGATTCATTCCTTTTCTGGACTACCCCTCCAGAAAAAGTACTCACCACTTAGTAATAAGTAAATTTTTTACTTTGAATACATATATACATGTTACCTTGAGATTCATTTGCATGCAGGCATTTATAGGAAAATAAAGGAATACAACAGAATTTATGAAAAGCTAGACATAAACGGACAAAGACTGGCAAACAATGTGCACAAGAAGACAAACCATGCAAATCAAAAGTAATACTGAGATCATGAGTTATAAAGATTTGTTCAAACTCAGTCTGTAGGTCATAGAATAAATTCAGAGAAGAGGTGATTGAAATTATTCATGCTGGGGGCCTGGATCTGGTGGTGTGGGACCTAAACCTCCTGTACCTCCTGCCAGATGGCAGTAGTAAGAAGAGAGCAAGGTCTGAATGGTGGGATGTTGTTTTCTTGTGGCAGTGCTCCAGTTAAATGTATTCCGTGCTGGGGTAGGGTTTACCTGTGATGGACTGGGCTGAGTCCATCACTTTTTGAAGCCTTTTTCATTCCTGGGCATTGGTGTTTCCATACCAGACCATGGTGTAACCAGTTAGGGTACTATTCACTGTGCAGCTATATAAATGTGTCAAAGTTTTAGGTAACATGCCAAATCTATGCACACTTCTAAGAAAGTACAATCACTGCCATGCTGCCATTGAGAGGACATTTTCATGCTGGTTCCAGGACTGAAATGATAATGCAAAGGAACTTAAAGAAAGGAACTCTCCATCTCTGACCCTCCCCAATGAAGACTATAATCATGTTCAAATTGACAAGAACATACATGAAGGGAAATAGCCGATTTTTCTTCCCTCACTATATGACAATAAGAACATAAATTGAAACTATTATGGTTAACTTAAAAAGATGCAATCAGCCATGTAGTTTATGTGCTGTTAAGAGTGTGAATTAAATGTTCACAAATTATGATTAAATCCATTTGTCCCTTTCCTCCTTACACATTTGATGCTTCTAGCATATACAGTAAAATTCTGAGTCGTACAGCACAGCAAGTCCCTTTGGCCCAACTCATCCATACTGCCCAAGGTGCCTTCTTGAGCTAGTCCCATTTGTTTCCATGTGGCCCACATTACTCTAACCATTTCTGATTCAGGTACGTATGCAAATGGATTTTAAATGTTGTAATTGTACCCTCTACCACTTCCTCTGGCAGCTCCATATACCCACCATCCTGTGCAGAAAACTTGCCTCTCAGATATTGTATAAGTCTTTCTCCTCCCACCTTAATCCTATGTCCAATTCTTCATAATATATCTCAAGTTCACTATTGTTTATCATAACTATACTTACGACATTCCAGGAACTGTTTTAACCTCTCAAAAACTGTATTCAGGAATTCCTATAAAGATTGAAAAGCGCAGAGAAAACAGAAGTTAATATTGTCAAGTAATGAGTCTAATATACCTGTGATAGGAAAACATTCAATTCATATTTGTGAAATTTTAAAATTACAGGTTGACCTTCACTAATGCTGTAATCCAGTTCCTTCGATAATCCGGCACTGATTATGCTTAATGTGATCCTTCTGTAATTCGGCATTTTCACTAATCCAGCACTCCTCAGGTCCCAGTGGTGCCAGATTAGTGAAGGTTAGCTATTGCTTAATGTGATCCTTCTGTAATTCAGCATTTTCACTAATCCGGCATGCCTCAGCTCCCAACGGTGCTGGATTAGTGAAGATTGCCCTGTAACATTGGAGTACGTCACAGGTTATTTTTAAAAACTGCTCTCCCACAACAAAATACAAGAAAACAAAACCAGTGGTATGTTTTTAATTCATAGAATTTAATACAAGAAAAACCTTCTTCCTTTGAAAAATAACCATTAGAGTCATGGATTACCATTGCTGAATATCACTGATAGACTTTGAAATAAATTAACAAGGTATTTTAAGGTAAGGGGAAACAATAGTGCTTTTATCTGGGATCTTATGCTTCTCAGATTTAGCCACATTTCTTTCATGACCGACATCTCCAAAGCTGTCACTGAGTGAAATGAGCTGTGGCATCCCTGCTTTGTCACTTATCTTGCTAGATACTCTATGCTACATCAGTCAACTCCCCACAAGGACAAAAACGACACAAGATTCCACAGGCTCCCCAGTGCCTGCCCAAATTTACCCAAGTTAAACACAAAATAAGTAAATAAGCTCCATTGAAATAAATGGTGAGAACTGGGTATCAGAAGAAATGTGAATAAATTTTTAAGTTTGATGTAATAAAAAAAATCTTCTACAGCTAGCTTCCCAGATCATTATACCCAACACCTTATTTGGAAGGACAGCATAGTCCAGGGCACTAGACAGCGTCATCTCAGGATCAGCAGAACATCTGCCCGACTCATCTCAGTTTAATTGTGGATGTATTCATTTTGCTAATAAGCCCTTCTTCTATTCTTAGTAAGAAACACTAATTAATGTAGTTTGACTTAATTAATCTTATAAATCAATCAATTTGGTTGATTCTTTTCCAATGTGCTTACAGATATTCCTTGGATAAAAGGTATAAATTCAGGGAAGTCACATTACATACCATTACTTCTATGTTTTTATGGGGTTCCGTAAACCCATGCACTGTGAGCTTGCGAAGAACTATCAGCAAAAACAAAACACATAATGAGACACTGTCAGGTTTCCAGCTTATTATACTAGAGCACAAGAAAATACAAGCACAGCTAGGTCACTTGATCCCTCAAGCCTGCCCTGTTGTTCAATCTGATCATCACCGATCTGCCTGAGCCACCTGTTTCTGCATCAGTTCCACATCATCTTCAATTCCCCATTCTTTCAAAAATGTATGCATCTCTTCTTTGAAGTGATCTAGTTTCTATAATCCTCTGGGGTAGGAGTTCCAATGATCAACCACCCTTCATATGAAGAAATCTCAACACCTCAGTTTTAAGTAACTGCCCCCTCACCTCGTTACCACAACCCCTACTTTTTCTCCAATTGTTGTCACTAAATTTTATTCAGGCTTACAGTTGTTCTGACCATGGAACAACTGATTACTTACAAGCAGATGAAAACCTCGGGAGGTGAAACTCCCATTCAAGAAAATGTAGATAATTCAACTCAGGTTCTTCAGCCATAAAACATAGGAGCGGGTTTAGGCCATTTGGCCCATCAAGTCTGCTCCGCCATTCAGCCATGGCTGATTCTTCTTTCCCCTCCTCAGCCCCACTCCCTAGCCTTCTCCCTGTACTTTGATGCTGTGTCCAATCATGAACCTATCAAGCTCTGCCTTAATTAAATATACTCAACAACCTGGCCTCCACAGCTGCTTGTGGTAATAAATTCCACAAATTCACCACCATCCAGTTCAATTCAAATCACTTCACATATCAATAAACAACTAACAACACTGAACATAGCAAAGTTTACACAAAGTAAAAATTTCTATCTTGTGATAACATCTCTACTGTTACAGAAATTATAGTTCATATAATCTATCTATAGTTCTCCGGTTCATCACAATATAGATAGTTCAAAGAAAGTCACTCTAAATAATATGAGAATAAAAAATATTGTTATCATTAAAACAAGTCTTACATTTACATAAGTAAAAGTTTCCTTCAAGCTTATAAATATCAAATACCTTTCAATGAAAGCAAAGTTCTTTCTAAGGAATTGATGGCAGCTGTTTCTCCAATGCAGATCTGCTGCAAAAAGCTGTCAGTATGATGGTTCCATAGGGAACAAACAAAGCTGTAGATTCCAGAAGCCAACTGCAATAATGATAATAAATCTGCTTAGTTTATGATTTCTTACCATATAAATGGAGGGAAGAAAAAATATTACTTTTTAAAAACTACGAAGATTTACATGTCAAAAGTTAATTGCTGGAGTTCATATCACATTTGCATTTAGCACATCAAGTCCTACTTCATGAATCAGCAGTTGTTTTCAAATTCATCTTTCTTTTCTCACTAGCAATTTTTATGGACTGTCATTTTACAAGATTACCAGCTTGAACTAATGTGTATAATCAGAAATTACAGTAGACAACTGAAGAAAACCAGCAAAATCAAAAACAAATGATTAAAACTGTATAGTTAACAAATCATCATCATCAGGTACCATGCCCAGTTTGAGCTTTGACTGCCATAGCCCACACACTCCTGTTTCCGGTCAAGTGGATCAATTCATTGGTATTCATTTCCAGTTCTCTGGCTGCTGTCTCCATTATCATTTATCTTTGTCTTCCTCTTGCTTTCTTCCCTTCAATCTTTCCCATAATTACCCTGCATTCTAACTCCTCTTTCCTAATCACGTCCAATGAAGTTACGTTGCCTTTTCATGATCTCATACATTATTTCTCTTTTTGTGCTTGCTCTGTTCATGATATACTCGTTAAATATTCGTTTCGTCCATGATACTCTTTGCATCCTCCTCAAAAACCACATCTCTGCTGCTTCAATTCGTTTCCTCATGTTACTAGATATTGTCCAACATTGAGCCATATAACATAACTGGATAAATGTAACATTTCAGTACTCTGAGGCGGGTTGTCATGCCTAGTTTAGTATTGGTCAGTATACAGTTGACAAATAACAAAAATTAAACAAACTCCAACATGCCTTATATTACTGTCTCACATTTGATTTTTTGTGCCTCTCCCCACAAAGCCATGCTGACTTTCCATAGTAAGATCACGATCTTCCAAAAGCAAGTAAATCTTCTTCTTCAACATGAGGAATTCTGCAGATGCTGGAAATTCAAGCAACACCCATCAAAGTTGCTGGTGAACGCAGCAGGCCAGGCAGCATCTCCAGGAAGAGGTACAGTCAACGATATGGGCCGAGACCCTTCTTCTTCTTTTCTTCTCCAATAATTTCCCTTTCTCAATGCAAAGATCACCAGCCTAAAATTTCCTGGAGTCTCTGATGTCCTTCCTGAACAAAGGGCCAATACTGACTATTGTCCTATCTTCTGGGAACTCACCTGTGGCAAAAAAAAACTCAAAAGATTTCCAAGCAACACTCACAAAATGCTGGTGAACGCAGACCAGGCAGCATCTATAGGAAGAAGTACAGTCAACATTTCGGGTCGAGACCCTTCATCAGGACTAACTTAAAGAAGAGATAGTAAGAGATTTGAAAGTGGGAGGGGGAGGGGAGATCTGAAATGATAGGAGAAGACAGGAGGGGGAGAGATGAAGCTAACAGCTGGAAAGTTGATTGGCAAAAGGGACACAGAACTGGAAATAGGGGAGGATCATGGGACAGGAGGCCTAGGGAGAAAGAAAGGGGGAGGGGAGCCCAGAGGAAGATTGACAGCGGGCAAGAAATGATTGTGAGAGGGAGAGAGAGAGAAAAAAGAGGGAAAAAAAACAAACAAAAAGGGGGGGGACAATAAATAAAGGGATGGGGTAAGGAGAGGAGGGGCATTAACAGAAGTTAGAGAAATCAATGTTCATGCCATCAGGTTGGAGGCTACCCAGACAGAATATAAGGTGTTGTTCCTCCAACCTGAGTGTGGCTTCATCTTGACAGTAGAGGAGACCATGGAGGAACAACACCTTGTATTCCTTCTGGGTAGCCTCCAACCTGATGGCATGAACATTGATTTCTCTGACTTCCGTTAATGCCCCTCTTCCCCTTCTTACCCCATCCCTTATTTATTATTCCCCCCCACCTTTTTGTTCATTTTTTTTCTCTCTCTGTCCCTCTCACAATCACTCCTTACCTGCTCTCAATCTTCCTCTGGGCTCCCCTCCCCCTTTCTTTCTCCCTAGGTCTCCCATCCCATGATCCTCCCCCTTCTCCAGCTCTGTATCCCTTTTGCCAATCAACTTTCCAGCTCTTAGCTTCATCCCTCCCCCTCCTGTCTTCTCCTATCATTTCGGATCTCCCCCTCCCACTTTCAAATCTCTTACTACCTCTTCTTTCAGTTAGTCCTGATGAAGGGTCTCGGCCCAAAATGTCGACTGTACTTCTTCCTATAGATGCTGCCTGGCCCACTGCATTCCACCAGCATTTTGTGTGTGTTGCTTGAATTTCCAGCAACTGCAGATTTTCTCATGTTTGCATTTTCAAAGATTTCCACTTGGGTCTCAGTAATCTCCTCCCTAGCTTTCCTCCACAACTTGGGATGGATCCCCTCAGGCCCTGGGTCTCTAGCGACATTAGTGTTTCTCGGTACAAGCATAACCTCCTTCTTATTATCAACAAGCCATAGAATATGAACACACACCTCCCTGATATCATTATCCACATCCTTTTCCTTGGTGAATACTGATGTGGAGTACTCAAACAACCTCAGCCCCTTCCTCTACTTCCACACACTGCACTTGGATGAACCTACTTTTTGTCTATCCTTATCATAAACCACAAAGGATTCTGCAGATGCTGGAAATCCAGACTAACTTGCGCAAAATGCTTGAGGACCTCAGCAGATCATAAAGCATCTATGAAGAGGAATAGAGTTGACAATTCAGGCTAAGACCCGATGAAACATCTCAGCACAAAACATCAACTCTTTTTTTTATTCTTGTCCTGTTTCTTCTTATTCCTAATATACATCAAAAAATTTCTTGGCATTCCCATTAATCCTCGGATAAATAAAACTTGTCCTTCCATTTCTGCTTATCCTTGATAACCAAGTCAATGTTTTCTACGGCATGCACAGAAGTTAATCCTAGCATGGAAATTTTGTGACCCATTTCAGTCCTCCTAATTCCTCAAGCTCTTGCCTGCTTCCTTTTTAATTCCAGGAGGGCTGTGTCTAATTTCAGCTTCCTAAACCTTAAATATGCCTCCTTTCGCTCTTTGACAACTTGTACAACATCGCTTGTCATCCAAGGATCTTTGTTATCCTTACCTTTCACCCTCGCAGCAACATGCTAGTCCTGAACTCTAAGCAGCTAGCCTTTAAAAGACTCCCACATGGATTTACCCAGAAAGAGCAGTCTTCAGTTCTTGTCTAAAATTGTTGTAATTAATCTTCCCTCACAGTTAAAGCTCCTCCTTATCCACAACTATCTTAAGACTTGCAGTACTATTCCCAAAATGCTCCACTACTGAAAGTTCTGTCACCTGGCTCAGCTCATTCCCCAATACAAGGTATTGTACAGCTCCATCCCTATTGGGACCATTTATACGTAGTTTCAAAAACTCTCCTGGAGGCACCAAACAAATTTAGTCCACTCTAAGCCCATAGCACTAAGGGAGTCCCAGTCAATATTGGGCAAGTTAAAATTGCCCACTACAGCAAACCTGTTTTTAGATCTTTCCATGATCTGCCTGATATGTCTTCTCGAAATACATCTGCAACATCCTCCCTAATCAGCAAAGCAACTGGTATATGGTGGTTTCAACTGGAAATATCAGCACTTGTTTGCTTTATTTACTCTATAAATTCATCCAATTACTAGACTGTAAGAGTCGATGTGCAGTGTAAACAGGTCCTTTGGCCAAACTCACCCATGCTAACCACTATGTAAATTAGCCCCATATTCCAACAGCATATATGGTCCAGAACCCTCTAAACCAAGGTTTCTCAACTGGAGTTCCACGAGAGATCGTGATTAAAAGAAAATAAACATTGTTTATTGAACTCCACACAACACCTGATGCTACTGCCTGCAATGGTGGGCAGTGACCGAGCAGACCCGTTAACAACCTCTCAGCCCAGTATGGCAGTGTGCGTAGGAGTGCTCTATTGCACGGTAGGAAGGACTGTAAGCTGATGGTCAGTGCTCTATTGCATTGAGGGGAGGGCAGTAGGCTGATCACTGGTGAGCACATTATTGCTCAGAGCGGAGAATAGCAGGCTGCTAATTGGCGAGTGCTGTATTGCATGTAGGGGAGGTCAGCAGACTGATAATTGGTGAGCACTGAATTGCAAGGAGGGGAAGATGGTAGGCTGATGATAAGCACTATATTGCATGGAGGGAAATCAGTTGGCTGATAATTGGTGAGTGCTGTATTGCATGGAGGGGAGGATAATAGACTGGTAATTGGTGAGCGCTTTATCGCACTGAGAGGAGGACAGCAGGCTTATATTTGGTGTGCGCTGTATCGCATGGAGAGGAGGACGGCAGGCTAATGAGGAGCATGAAGTGCATTTTCCCAGCATTGAGTGGGCTTGTCCAACTTGGGCTGTGACATCAACCTCTCCCTCCCAAAATACCTCCCCCAACTTCCCATAACACACCACCGACTAACTTATGGGAGTGAACAAACTCTACAAGTGTACTAGAAAATTAGCGGGAAATTTTCATTCTAAAGACGTTCCAGTGTGGTGATTTTTGATGAGAAGGTGTGAGATAGAAGAGGAGGATTCTAGGCCTAGGCCTACAGACAATTCTGGTAAGGTTAATGTTGAAGAATTACAATCTTCTGAGTCATTTCACTGCACTAGTGCAACAAAGGATACAAAAAAGTCCTTTTTTTTAACAACACTATAAAAGTTTATTTACACAACAAATACACAAAGTACAAACATTAAGTATTTACAAGACAGTGAATAAATTCAAATTAAAATATGATTATTACTATCTATAAAACAGTTTCCTGGGGGCCTCACCGCTCCCGGAAATCCCTTATTGTACCTATTGTGATGACATGCATCCTCTCCAAAGACAGCCAAGCACAAACATATCCTCCGAAAAAGGGCAAGCAGTCGGCCGTGGCAGAGACTTTGACTTTCTGCCGCTTGGACCCGTGAATGGCCATCTTGGCCAGACCCAGAAGAAAGCCCACCAGTAGATCCTCCTCACTACCTACCCACTTCTGTACTGGGTGCCAGTATATAAGGAGCACGGTACTGAAGTGCAACCAGAACCTGAGCAGTAGCCCCTTCAGATACTCAAACAGGGGCTGCAACCTCTGTAAGCGTGGTACACTGACTCTTTCTGCCCAGAGAATGGACAGGTGGACAGAGTATCAGTGAACCTGCTGCACGGTACTGCTCTGTGCAACATCTTCCACCCCATGGTCCCCAATGTACAGGGCAAGAATCCCTGCATAATGAGATTTCCACTGGGGACATCCTCCATTGCCAGATGGTAAAACTGACCACTACAGCAAGTCTGGGTGGCAGATGAAGGCGAGGATGTGAAAGGTGTGCAAGAGCAGCCTGTACAAGAAAAGCTTTGGAGCATCACTGAAGGACACAGTGGGCATCCCCGTGAGATGGCTCACGTTATACAGGACCCTCTCCCACATGGTATCCCAAGACCTGGGTCCGACAAGCACTTCCAGTCCATCAGGTGGTGGTGCAGCTGGAATCCTTCCACTATGCCGAATTCCCAAAATACCCACTGTTATGTACCCCGTAACTGGGTTGCCAAACCAGCAGAAATGGACCATTAAGTTGGAGTCTGGATTACTGGAACTAAGAAAGTTTTATTAAAGAAATAAGCAACACAGTACTCTAATCAAAAGGATATAAATGCAACAGTTTAGCAATGATAAAACACACATGTACACAGAACTAGGATAATAGGATCAATCAAGCTCTATCGCAGTCTAGAGGTAAATGATCAGTTTCAAGTGACGCAAAGTTCAGTTCAATTGAGTTCAGTTCAGTTCACAGTAATCGCCGTTGTGCCGTTGGGGCGAGGAGAAGAGAGAGAGTGAAAGCGAATGAATATTCTAAACGGATTCCACACAGACCTCCGATATTCCTCGCAGTTAGCTTTCGGGCGAGCCCTTTGTAATGTCTTCTGAGGTCACCGACTGTGACCCCTCCGTTCCAGATACGATCGTTCTTCTACAGTGAACCCGGCACCAAGGCAAGGGCGGACACGCACACCAGGTTCCCGCCGACCCGTACCTTTCTACCCTGTGCGTCTATGGCTGGTCCCGCGACCAGACCTCAAAAACCCACCAACTTGTGGGGGCACACCGCTTTCAGGGTCTCGTTACCTCGTGGAGTCGTGTGTCTGTTGCCTTAGCGAACCTATCCCTTTTTATCCCCCTGCTGGGGTATCGCCTGTCCATCAAACTTCAAACAGTTCAGGGTTCAAAGCCACCGGTTTCTGACAATACTCGGAACCGTGTCTCCTTTTGGTAATCTCTCTCGTCTCTCTCTTATTAGCACCTTGCATGTTCCCCCATTGTCCTCTTATCGGCATCAATCTTCTGATAACTGGTTCTTTTGTCACACCACCATGACAGGATGGGGACCAGTCCCCCTTGCAGGTAGAGCACCGCGTCCCCACTGGCACAGGAGCACCATGTATAGATGAGACTGGACCCCATACCTTCTAAAGCTCTCAGAAAAAGTGATATAGTTCCCTCAAAGCAGCTCAGCTGATATGTCCGCTGGAAGCTGTATGTCCTCCTGCAGACAGTGTCCCTGGAAGAGAAAGTCTGATGCCAATGTATGCCATCTTGGAGCTTGTCGCTATACAGGTATCTCTGCAGGGTCCTAAGGCGGAGAGCCACCAGCTGGGTCCGCACACACACCAATGACTGAACATCCTCCACAATCAAAAGACTCTGGACCGCAACAGAGACCCAATGCCTCCTGTTGTCCTACAATAAGTCCACCAGTCTCTTCAGGGTCCTGGAGACAAAAGCAGTGGGCAGAACTAAAGTAATCAGCTGGTACCATATGTCTACAATGGCAGCTACTTATCAGCAGGTTTTACATGGACTGGTGATCCAAGTTGTCCTATTCCATCGCACCTAGTGGCAAACAACTTACAAATGTAGCAATGGCTCCAACAAAATTGAAAAGACACTTAACTACAAACCCAGCACGGATGACAGCTGGGATCAGAGGGGGAAGGGGGTTGGTATTGTCTGAGGGGAGGGAGGTTTGAGATGTTCAGGGATGGTGGAATGAGAGGAAAGTGGAGTCTCTGAGGGCCCAAGAGCTGGCGGTGGGACCTGAGAGAGAGGGGACTGTGGGGTGATGGTGGGCGAAGGGGAGACGGGGGTTCCAGCGGCAGCGCATGAAGACCCAGCCTGGAGGTCAAGGCCGGAGTTGGAGGTTGCACGGTCGGCACTTTGGAGGTGTCTGAGGTGATTGGAACCTGCATTGGTAGCGGTGGAGTCCAGGTTTGGAGTCTGCTCTGGAGTGTTACAGCCATCGAGGTCAGCAACAGGAATCGCAATCTGGAGACATCCAGACCTGTCGGCGTCGCAGTCAGCAGGTTCTGTGGTCTGTAGGTGGGCGATCTGGGGATCCTTGTAGGACATGAGAAAGTCAAAGAACCGGCAATTGAAAGCATAGAGGTGCAGCATAGAGGGTCCATTACAGGCGGCAGAGAGAAAATCCCAGAGTTGTGGTAGTGACTGGGATAGGGACACCAGGTATCTCCTTCATGGTGGAAAATGTGGTGGGAGAAGCAGTCAATTGAATGTGAGTACCTGGGGTCCTCGGAGGGTCCAAATCAAGAAGCTTGAATGCAAGTCTGGAAACCGCATGATACAAGCTGGCGACAAAGACATGTTCCCAGAAAGCTGCAGTAGCGGGTCTGGGTCATTACATAGTCAAAGAGTTAAGGCTGATTTATACTTGTGCAGTCGAGCTTGCACCGTAGCCTTCTCAAGTGGCTAATGCCATTGTGAGCATTTATACTTCTGTGTTGGTGTGTCTGCGTCGCTGTGCAATTCGCTCATCTCACGCATGCGCACACACCTGCCCATGCGAGGCTTCATGGTCATGGTAGTCTTTCTTGGGGTAAACAAGTTTAAAGCGAGCATCTTTTTTTGTAAAAGTGAAATGTGTCCTCCATAATTTCGGAGGTCTGTAAAGCTTTATGGAAAGCATTGCAGCCAGAGTTCCTTCCCTGCCCTTCAGTTGCCCAATGGGAAGCTATTGCAGCGAAGGAGGAAGTGCAATGCTACCAAGCGGAGCAATCACAGATGTTGCAGTCTGCGTTGCCACGACACGTAGTTACATTTTGGGAGAGGTGCGCAAAAGGCTACAGCGTAGGGATCCGCGTAGACGCAGTGTAGCGTTCACGGCTACGCCGTATCTATGACGTCTATTTGACACAGAAGTATAAATCAGCCTTTAGAGAGCAGCAGGGATCACAGCGGGGGAGCAGTAAGAGAGAGTTTCACTGAACTCCCGAAGGGAAGATTTAAACTTCTTCAGGGGAGGCATCCCTGGAAGAGACTTTGTAGAGTAGTAGTCAAATCACAAACAAGAGAAAATTTGCAAATGCTGGAAATCTGAGCAACACATTGCAAGATCATCCACTTTATTCCATACAAGCTTCACCTCAGTTTTTAGCCTAATTTGAAGACAGAGAATAAACCAATTATATAAATATGAAAGTATTATTGTGAAATGTTTACAGATTCAGTGATGGTAAAATTCTCTGCTCAGATTGTGACATTGTCAAGTGCTTAATGACAGCATTGCTGATAACATGATAGCTTGGCAAATGACGACTGAATTCATCCTATTTGCTATAGATAGGTCACATCTCAAAATAACACCTTTTTTCTCAAGATATAATTGGGAAAACTTTTTTGCATTGCTTCTACAATATTATGACATAAAAGTGGCAGGCAACAGTTAAATAGAATGTACTGCATTTTGCACTGATGCATTTTGATGGACCATTCACAGTTACACTTAAATTTGATGTGAACTATCATGTATCATTTATATTCATTATTTGAATCTGGTTCCTTTTCAAAGGGAAACTGCTACTTGAGAGTCCTTGTACTGCAGAAACAGCTCAAGAAATTATTGCTGTCTCAGGCATTATATTCAATGAGTGAACGAACACAGACACAATTACCACAAAAGAAGAGTGATAAGGAGATTTGATTTAAAAAACCACACTGAAAATACTGCACTTGTAATTCCTTCTGATGTTTACCAAGTAGGTGCAAAACAATGATTAGAAACTGGGTAGAAAAAAACAGTACAATTATTCATGAACATCAACTAGTAATACAGAAGTCAGAATAAAAAGAATCACTCTTAAAACTCAAGGTAAACAAATGAACTCCAACAACCAATGTGGTAGAAAATTACATTCTTTCAAGGATAAATCTTTCTATGCCATTATACTCAACAAAATTCAGGAGAGTACTATGGTATACTTTGAAGCACAATCCGATTTTACCAGAACAGATGTTAAACTTAGCAGTTACTTTCCACATTATAATGCAAATAGGAGCATTGTTACAGGCAGTATTTCATTTCACAGATCTCAAGAACGCATTGAACCATGTCACAAAATTTTTACCAAAGATTTTTTAAGGAAGTCATTAGCAATATCATGGATCTGTGCTTAAAAGCACAAAACTATGATCTCCTATCACAACCACAATCAGACCAAAATGTTTGGTGTCCACTACCCTTCTATGCATCATTAGCCAGAGGAAGTAGACAAGACAGGTACAATTGTAACATACATAGATACATACATAGAGGGAAGGGACTTGGAGGGTTATACACAGAATAGGGACAATTGGAACTAATAGGGAATATGCTGCTGTCAGCATGGACATATTTATTTTTTTCTATTTATTGAGATACAGTGCAGACCAGGCCCTTCTAGCCACACTGTCCAGCAATCCCCAACTTAACCCTGTCCTAATCTCTGGACAATTCACAGGGACCTATTAACCAACCAGTCTCTGCGCCTTTGGACTGCAGGAGGAAACTAAAGCACTCAGACATAACACATGCGGTCATGGGAATAAAATACAAACTTGTTACAAACAGCAGCGGGAATTGAACTCGTGTCCTAGTAATGTAAAGCATTGTGCTAACTATTAAGCTAAAGGGTCTGATAACGTAGTGTATCCATTTAACATCAAATGAGGTATTTTGTGGATCCATAAATAAAATAGAGACACAGGTGCAGAAATATGTCAGTTACGTCCACTGAATGTGCATACATAACATTCTGCACTGCCAATTTATTTCCACTGACTTCAACAGATGCATTTTTTTTCTGAAATGGAGCACAACACAGTCATCATTGCATACACATATTTAGTGCCAGCAAGTGAAGATAAATTCCAAAAGTAAAATCAGAAAATACTAGGAACACTCAATAAGGCAGCAGTATCTATGGGAAAAGAAACATTTAACTTCCAAGTTCTGAAATCCCTCATCAGACCTGGGAAAAAGGAATTTTATCCTCAGTACTTTCCAGAAAACATCCGCCAATTGATAACAAGTATAGATAATATGCAAATAGTTAACACGGATGAGTAAAAGAAGTATTTTGCATGATTCAATTGGAGTTGTGGGTGAGTGCACAAATTTACAAAAGGGTATCGATAGATTGTGAAAAAGCAAAACAGTAAGACTGAAGTTACTTACTGTGGATCAAGAAGAAATAAGAGTACTGTTTACATGGCAATAGGCCACCAAAAGATAGAGGGAAAAATTAGCTGTAGGGTAGGTCATGCAGTCCTTTGAGCTTGATCTGCAAGATCAAAGATATAAAACATCTCCCCAACCCCTTCTTTGATGCATCTAATCAACTGTTCTTTGTACTTGATCTAGTTAGAGATGCTCTTTACCAGGAGAGAATATCAACACAGCTTTTACTAATGATAGACGAAAAATACTTACTTCTTGAAAAAGCTTCTTATCAGCTACCAGTTTTTTGGATGCCAAAGTCTTGGTGACATGATAAAAAGCAAGTAATGCTCTATGCTGACGGAGATCATCATGTACTCTAACAGACTCCAGCAGTGTGGGAATCAGCTCTGGCCAGTTCCGGGGACAATCTAATCTGGCAACTTTAGCAATTAGTACTCCAATCTGGGTTGCAATCTGTAAAGAGACAAAATAAACAGGTTAAATAATTATTAAAGGGGAAGGACATTTAAATATTGAGGCAAAATAGGTCAGCTAACATTGGGATAGAGTCACCAAATCTCAGGGTTTCAGCAGCAGATGAACTGAAGCTGATGGAGTCCTGATCATGTGATGGTGGTGGAATAGGTAATTTTACATTTTACTGAAAATATTTTGCACTAAAATGTGAATCAAATTACTAAGTTACAAGTATGTATGCATTCTCACAAATCTGCACTTGTATAAACTAAAGCATGTACCTGTGTCACTACAGCTAAAGAATCTTATAATTTACATTTTTTCTCTTCCCCTGCTCCCCACGTATCCTAATACACTCATCTACAAGATATTAGATTGGACCACTTCTATGAACACATATTTCATAAATTAATCCACATTTTTTAAAGTTCACTATGCATTAATTTTTCTTGGAAATTATTACTGATAAATTAGTATTAGTAAACTAAATTATTTAACTAATTTTACTTCTTTTGCAAAACTAAGTCTTTCATGGGAGAGTAAAAAAAAGTCTTATTTTTCAAACAAAAATCCATGAGAATTTATTTCACTACCAACCTGATTCACTGGTTCATTAAAATTTGCAATGAGCCCTGCTCGCAAGGAGGATTTTTCTTCTTCTGACAAAGCACTACAAAGTATAAGAAAAGAGAAAATATATTCCCAATGTAATAAAGAATTATCCACATAAAAATTCATATAAGATTTAAGAGGAGAGATAAGATTGATGGTATTTACAAACAACATACGCTTGCACAAAATGTAATTGCGGAGACATTTGACAGGACTGTTAAGAAACTAATGATCTGGTGCCATCTGAATGGCAGACTTTCCAGACTAGTACGAGTACACAAATTCACTTTTAATCTTTATGTTATGGAATTATGTAATAAACTTTTCATTGAACTAGGTGAGTTCAGCATAAAATGAGGCCCTAGTGAATTTAAAAGTCGAGGAAAAAGGGCCTGAGGATACTTAAAAGTCCAGAAAAGTGTTCAAGTCAGTCTAAAAGGAGTGTGGGAACCAGGACCATAGTCATTTTAAATGGAACATGGGAAACAAGAACCCAGGGTCTAAAAAGAGTGCAGGAAATTAAAACAAGTAAGTCAGGTGCTGAAACAGCCAGGCTTAAAAATTGGATATCAATTTTCATGTTTTTACTGCATTGACAAGGTGATGCAATCTGACAGAAATAACTAAGAATCACTTCATCCTTCTGTTTTCTGACAATGTGATTTTGAAACGACTTCTGATGACTTAAAACATTTCATGCCACACCATTCTCTTTATTTTCAAGTGAAATGACCACAAAATATGAGTGCAATTTTTTTAAAATCAACACATGTAATAAGCCAATACAGTAAAACTCCAAAACAAACAAGAAAAAAATCTGCAGATGCTGGAAATCCTAGCAACACACACAAAATGCTGGAGGAACTTAGCAGGCCAGGCAGTATCTATGAAAAAGAGTAGACAGTCGACATTTTGGGCCAACCCCTTTTATCAATCCAGACTTCAGGTGCTGCCAGTGATCATATGAGTTTTCTAAGGGTGCTTAAGTGTTGGTATACATCACAAAAATGTGCTGGTAAGTTACTGTAAATTACTATTTTGCATAGATTAATGGCAAAAAGAACAGGATTAATGGGCATGTGACAGTCAGAAGTTGTTGCAGGAGTACAGAGAAATGAGAAAAAGAATGGGACTGAAGGATTTGCTCCCCTGGAAGTCGGCATGAATCAAGGTGGCCAAAACAGGCCCCTTTTACGTCATTATTTAGTACAAAAACCCACAAAAAACTCAGATGACCTTCTTTCCATTATAATAAGAAGTCAGAGCTTAGAAACAGGGATATACTATTACAATTGCACAGGGTACCGGTGACCCGCATCTGGGGAACCATGTAGAGTTTTAGTCCCTTATTTCAGAAAGAAAATATTAGCTTTGGAGGCAGTCCAGAAGAAACTCACTGGCTCATTCCTGTGATAAGGACTGTCCTATAATAAGTAGGTACAGAAATTAGGTCTATACTTTTCACAGCCTGGAAGGAATGATCGTAATGAAACGCAAGATCCTAAAGGGGCACAACAGAGTACACGTCGAGATGTTTGCCATTATTGGGAGAAACACAATGAGGGTAATGTAGTTACATATTGGGGACACTCACTTAAAGCTAAGATGCCTAGGAATTTCCATCCCAGGAGGTTGGTGGTACTTTGCAATATTCTGCCGCAAAAAAATGTGGGGGCTAAATCAGTACGGGTACTTGAAGAGGAATTTGATAAATTTTTGAAAGATCTGGAAATTGTTGGCTATGGGGAAATGACACAGAGGATATGAGACCTACAACATATTAGCTGTACACATATTGAATGGCAGGGCAGGCCAGAGCAGTGAAAATGACATGACAGGCTTATCTGATCAAGCTGCATTTGAAGTTTGTGAAAAAGATCAATGTTGGCCTAGACAATCTGTTGCGACACAAATAAAAGTTGCTGGTGAACGCAGCAGGCCAGGCAGCATCTCTAGGAAGAGGTACAGTCGACATTTTGGGCCGAACCCTCCGTCAGGACTAACTGAAGGAAAAGCTAGTAAGAGATTTGAAAGTGGGAGGGGGAGATCCAAAATGATAGGAGAAGACAGGAGGGGGAGGGATGGAGCCAAGAGCTGGACAGTTGATTGGCAAAAGAGATATGAGAGGATCATGGACAGGAGGCCCAGGGAGAAGGAAAAAGGGGAGGGGGGGAAAAACCCTGAGGATGGGCAAGGGGTATAGTGAGAGGGACAGAGGGAGAAAAAGGAGAGAGAGAAAAAGAATGTGTGTATATAAATAACGGATGGAGTATGAGGGGGAGGTGGGGCATTAGCGGAAGTTTGAGAAGTCAATGTTCATACCATCAAGTTGGAGGCTACCCAGACGGAACATAAGGTGTTGTTCCTCCAACATGAGTGTGGCTTCATCTTTACAGTAGAGGAGGCCGTGGATAGACATATCATAATGGGAATGGGATGTGGAATTAAAATGTATGGCCACTGGGAGATCCTGCTTTCTCTGGCGGACAGAGCGTCGGTGTTCAGCGAAACGATCTCCCAGTCTGCGTCGGGTCTTGCACTACAGGAACTGCAATTGCTTTTTGCTCTCTTAACAAAAGGTTTGCCATGTTATTTATCTCAAAATGTAATTATTCTACTGTTGGCAGCCATGTCTTCAGATGATTAGGCTGATGAACCTGCAGATAAAACAAAATTAACAAGATACATACAATTCAAACTACTTACTGTGGAGCAATGCGCCGCCAATAACGATCAATTCCATTTTTGAAGTACAGCACCGCAAGCCACCGTACATTTACGTCTAGAGTATGATTGGTAAAGATATTCTGTAAAAGCAAATATATTAACTTAGCTGAATACTTGTGAGCAGACTTTTTGGAATTATGTAAATTAGCCTGGCTAGATAATGCATATAACAACAGAAATGCATTCTTCCTCAAGTCTAACTACTTACACAGTTTTTAAATTTTCCATTTATTCAGTGGCCATCAAATTGGATTCAGAAACCAAACCATAATGCTTGCTGATTGTTTCAATGGTTTGTGAATCTGATGAATTAATTCCAAAAGTGAAATTGAGCCTTCCTGGAACTGACAATCAACATCCAATTTTACAAATGTTACATTGAAAAACTAAGCAAACCCTGCAGATACAAAACAAATAAAAACAGAAAATAATGCTAAAGCAAATCAGACATCTTTTGCAGTAAAAGTTACCATACTTACACAGAAGTAAAAGATATTATAGCATTTTTCCCAAACTGGGGTCCTACGACCACTCGGTTAATGTGGAGGTCCATAGCAAAAAAAAGGTTTGGAACCCCTTCATTAGAGATTAATAGCTTTTCAGAACGGAATGCTGCTCTTCCAATTCAAGTGTTCATGGGTCAGATATTCCCTGAAGTGAGGATGCTACATTTTCATAAAGACATTTCAAGAACATCCTTCAAACATTATCCTAGCAACATCATGCCACGGTAGTCCAACAAGAATCCATACCTCTGGAGTGTGGGGTCGCATACAAATAATGTGGTCAGGCCACAGAAATGGACAAGGGTAATTAGAACACCATTACTAGTGAAATTGGCATGCAAGAGGATTTGTCTCTCCTTCGAGAAGAATTGAATAATTTAGCAAAGGGAGAGCAGATAGCATCTCCTCTGTGCTTTGAGGTGCCTCCTGCCGATAGTTCTCATCTTCAAGACATAGGAAAGCAAGTATTTACTTTCCAGGAGACCATGAGTTTACAGTTTCAAACTACAATTTACCCATTGGTAAATTGGGAGATGGAAGTTCGTGGTTAATACCATCAGTGATTATCTGCCTGAAGTGACAGGTGACATGTAAAACATGGAACATGATCCACATTTCCGAGAATCTCATTGTTCAGCTTTATCATCAGGGTGTGGTCTTGTATCAACAAGCAGCAATAAATTAGGATTTGACTGCAACTCCTAACTTATCCTCATCCATTGCCTCAATATAAAGCATTTTTCAATCCCATTCACTAGTTATGAAGTGGGAATCTTGCCTGACTTCTCCCCTTCTTAACCAAAACCAGATTTGGATTGACTCAGTCAGCTCAAAAAATTATTGGTAGGTGTCTTAAGGCCAATTTATACTTCTGCATCAAATCTACGGGTAGGTACGGCGTAGCCATGCACCCTACGCCATAGCCTGATGGGCACCTCCCCAAAAATGTAACTATGCATCACGGCGACACAGACCGCAACAACTGTGATTGGTCCACGTGGGGGCATCACATTTCCTCCTACACTGCAATAGCTTCCCATTGGGCGACTGAAGGGCAGGGAAGGAAGTCTGGCTGCAATGCTTTCCATAAAGCTTTACAGACCTCCGAAATTATGGAGGACCCTGTGCTTGACACCAGTTTGTAGCTAGCTGCTACGGCCTGTTGACTTCTACCTGAAGCTAAAACTCGAATGGTGATTGCCAGTCTCTGTGGTGATTGCCAGAGTATACTGTGCATACACTGATGCGAAATAAATGGTTGGAGACAGTGAACCAAATCATCAAACCTACCTGCCGACATCCGAAAATATTTGTAATGCATTTCCTTGTCCGTGTTTCTCAGTAACCAGACAAGCACAGAAAATTCACCCTCCTTCAGTTTCAGTCGCCATTGTTTGAAGTTTGAGTTTCTTTGTGTTGAGTTTCAACACGAAGAAACTCAACACAGTGGCATAGAAACCCCACCGCCAACTAGCGTTTTGGCGGTGAATTACAGAGCGACGCAGACACACCAACGCACAAGTATAAATGCTAACAAAGGCATAGGCCACTTGCGTAGCTACGGTGTAGGCTACTACACAGAAGTATAAATTAGCCTTTAGGGTGGCTCTATTTCATTGAAGGCACACGGTTAGCACTTTTTAAAGAAAACTAGAACAAACATCTGATGCGTTACACTAATCACAGAATGAATGAATCTGCCATGGTTTCCAAAGCTTGTGGGGGGGGGGGTCAGGTGGGTGAGAATCAAATTACTAATATATCCATTTCTTATTCCAAAACCTCAAATATTCAAAAGGATAGTATTAGCAAATTGTAAACCAATGGCAGATTTGGTGAACAACAGGAATTCTGCAGATGCTGGAAATTCAAGCAACATACATCAAAGTTGCTGGTGAACACAGCAGGCCAAGCAGCATCTTCGACTGCGCCTCCTCCTATAGATGCTGCTTGGCCTGCTGCGTTCACCAGCAACTTTGATGTATGTTGCGCAGATTTGGTGAGCTGGATTTCATTGGAATAGAAAAAAAACTATGAACGGAGATCTTCAAGAGTATGTCAATTAAAACAATTTTAAAATATTTCAAAAATGCAAACAACAGGAATTCTGCAGATGCTGAAAATTCAAGCAACACACATCAAAGTTGCTGGTGAACGCAGCAGGCCAGGCAGCATCTCTAGGAAGAGGTACAGTCGACGTTTCAGGCCGAGACCCTTCGTCAGGAGAAGACATTTTGGATCTCCCCCTCCCCCGCCCACTTTCAAATCTCTTACTAACTCTTCCTTCAGTTAGTCCTGACGAAGGGTCTCGGCCTGAAACGTCGACTGTACCTCTTCCTAGAGATGCTGCCTGGCCTGCTGCGTTCACCAGCAACTTTGATTTAAAATATTTTCATTGGTCAGCAAAACTGTAATGGAAACACAGCTTTAGGACAATGAATTTTTTTATAAACTTTATAAAATGAAAAGAGCTGAAAAACAGAACAGACCAGGGTTTTGCGGAACCCTAGGGTTCTGCAAGAGGTCGCTAGGGGTTCCATGAGAGATCGTGATTTTAAAAAAACATCATTTTTGAGCTTCACGCAACACATGATGCTAGCATTTGTGCCGGTGGGCAGTGACCGAGCAACTCCCATGAGCAATCTTGTTGGAGGTCTTTCACCCCACTATGGCAGTGCACAGTAGGACTGTGCTTATTTGGCTGAGTCCATTCTCAGTTCTTGACTCGAGATAGTGGAGGCCGTTGATAAATGATGGGCGCTGTATTGCACAGAGGGGAGGACAGTAAGCTGATGAGGAGCTTGAAGAGCATTTTCTGAGTATTGAATGGACTCACCCAACTTGGGCTGTAATGTTAGCCTCTTTCTCCTGAATTACCTCCCCCAAACTTCCCCTTATGCACTGCTGACTGACGCATGGGAGCAAACAAACTCTACCACTGTAGTAGAAAATTGGAGGAATTTTTATGTGCTGCAACTCAGCTGTTAGCCTGCCGCTTTGCTTTTGTTGTAAACATTGCAAAACGTAGATTGTGTAGGTTAGAAGTGAATTGTATTGTGAAGTTTTTGTATTTTTGGCATTCTTTTTTTATATTTTATTAACCTGTGTGCTTTACTGACATTTCTGACAGTCCTATGTGGCAATTTTTAAAGAGGAGGTGTGAGTTGGAAGAGGAGGATTCTAGGCCTAGGCCTACGGACAATGATGAAGAATTACAATCTTCTGAGTCATTGCACTGCACTAGTCCATCTTTACAATGAAAGCTACTTATCAAAGAGCTTTACATGGACTGGTGATCCAAGGTGTCTTACTCCATTGTGGGTAGTCTGTGGCAAACAACTTACAAATGCAGCAATGGCTCCAGCAAAATTGAAAAAATACTTAACTACAAATCACAGCCATATGACACATACAGTGCTGATTATTTTAAACAGCTATTGGAATCTCAAATCAAACAAACAAACAAGCTTTTGTTAATAAAATCACTGTCAGTAAAAAGCTTCAGGAAGCAAGTTATTTAGTAGAAGAACTTATTACCCAGAAAAGGAAAAGTTATAGTCGGTGAGAACCTATTAATGCCAGCATGTAAAATTATAGTGGGCAAAATGCTAGGACAAGATGCCGTATGGGAAACTTAAAAGGTTTCATTCTCAAACAGTACGATAGGGCCATAAGACATAGCAGCAGAATCAGGCCATTTGGCCCATTGAGTCTGCTCCGCCATTTAGTCATGGCTGATCCTTTACTCCCCTCCTCAGCCGCACTCCCCGGCATTCTCCCCATAACCTTTGATGCCACATCCAACTGAAAACCGATAAAGCTCTACCTTAAATACACTCAACGACCTGGCCTCCACAGCTGCCTGTGGTAATGAATTCCCTCTGGCTAAGGAAATTTCTCTGCATCTCTATTTTAAATGGATGCCACTCTAAGCTGAGGCTGTGTCATCTTATCTTAGACTCCCCCACCATGGGAAACATCCTTTCCACATCTACTCTGTCTAGGCCTTTCAAAATTCGAAAGGTTTCAATGAGATAACCCCCCCCCCCCCGATCCTTCTAAAATCCAGCGAGTACAGACCCAGAGGTATCAAACATTCCTCGTATGATAACCGAAATCATCCTTGTGAACCTCCTCTGAACCTTCTCCAATGCCAGCACATCTCTTCTTAGACGATGAGCCCAAAACGGTGCACAATACTCAAGGTGGGGCCTCACCAGTGCCTTATAAAGCATCAGCATCACATCCTTGCTCTTGTATTCTAGACCTCCTGAAATGAATGCTAACACTGCATTTGCCTTCCTCACCACTGACTCACGCTGCAAGTTATCCTTTAGGGTATTCTACACAAGGACTCCCAAGTCCCTTTGCATCTCAGATTTTTGAATTTTCTCCGTTTAGAATATAGTCTGCATGATTATTTCTTCTACCAAAGTGCATGACATTGCATTTTCCAACATTGTATTTCATTTGCCACTCTCTTGCCCATTCTCCTGTCTAAATCTCTCTGCAGCCTACCTGTTTCCTCAACATTGCCTACCCCTCCACCAATCTTTGTATCACTGCAAAACTGGCAATACAGCCATCTATCTCATCTTAAATCACTGATATACAGCATAAAAGGAAGCAGCCCAAATTCGGACACCTGCAGATCACCATTAATCACTGGCAGCCATAGAAAAGGATCCTTTTATTCCCACTCGTTGTCTCCTACCAATCAAGCAATGCTCTAACCACATCAGTAACCTTCCTGTAATAGCATGGGCTCTTAATTGGAAAACAGCCTCAAGTGTGGCACCTTGTCAAAGGCCTTCTGCAAGTCCAAATATATGACATCCACTGCATCCTTTTTGTCTATCCTAATTGCAATCTCCTCAAAGAATTCCAATATGTTCATCAGACAAGATCTTCCCTGTAGGAAACAATACTGATTTTGTCCTATCTTGTCCTGTGTCACCAAGTCCTCCATAATCTCATCCTTAACAACTGACTCCAACATCTTCCCAACCACCAAGGTCAGGCTAACTGGTCTATAAAGAGTGGACTGACATTTGCAATTTTCCAGTCCTGTGGCATCATGCCAAACTCCAATGATTTTTGAAAGATCATTACTAATGCCTCAAAATCTCTATCACTACCTCTTTCAGATCCCAAGGGTGCAGTTCATCTGGCCTGGGTGACCTTTAGGCCTTTCAGCTTTTTGGGCACCCTCTCCTTTGTAATACTAATTGCAGCTATTGGGCTCCCTCTCCAAAATGTGGATATAATCGAGACATCCCTGACCCTAGCACCTAGGAGGCAACATACCATTCGTGAGTCCCAATCACGTCACAGATTTCCTGTCTGTTCTCCCGACTATTGACTCCCTTAAGAGTACCACTCCCCTCTTCCCCTTTTGCACCACAGAACTATGCCTGGTCTCTGTGGCATTCCCCCACAACAGTATCCAAAACAGTATACTTATTATTGAGGGGAATGGCCACAGGGGTGCTCTGCGCTAACTGCCTATTTACATTTACATTTCTTCCGACCGTCACCCAGCTACTCACCTCCCGCAACTTCGGAGTGACTACTTCCCTGTAACTCTGATCGATTACCTCCTCATTCTCTCGTACAAGCCAAAAGTCATCCAGCTGCTGCTCCAGATCCCTAACACAGTCTTCAAGGAGCTGCTGCCGGATGCACTTCATGCAGATATGTTCACATATTGATAACATATCACATGATGTTGATGAAGTTTTGTGTGAAAAACTGAAAAACAACTTCTCTATCCAAGCTGATGAGTCAACAGAATTCACCAATAAATGTCATGTTGTAGCATTTGTTAGATTTGTAAATGATGGTGGAATTCAAGAAAACTTATTTCCATTGCAAAGAGCTGCCCAAAACAAGTAAAGGCCAAGATATATTTAACGTTTTGCCTTCATATCTGGAAACAAAAAATCTTTCTTGGAGGACCAGTGTTGGCATCAGTACTGAAGATGGCCCATCAATGGTTGGCTCCTTGAGAGGTTTCATTTCTCTTGCTCTCTTGCTGACTGCTTTGAAGATGAAGAAAGGTTACAGAAACTAGCCTACTTAGCAGACATTTTTCATCCTACGAATCAGTTGAACAAGTCTCTGCAAGGCCCTGGAGAAAATGTTTTGATTTAAAGTGACAAGATTCTTGAATTTAAAAGGAAACTGGATCTTTGGAAAAATCACATTACAAAAGGAAATCTTGAAATAGTTTCATTGCTGCTTGGGCTTGAGAGTGAGGAAGGATATCAGAAAGTCTCAAGTCTTATTGAAAACTACCTGGAGGAACTGCAGAACAAAACTGAACAGTAGTTTTCCTCCCATTCAACACAAGTGTATGACTGGATGAGGGACCTTTTCTCTAAATCTTCTGCTCAGCCTGAGAACTTGACTTTGAGAGAAGAGGAAGAACTTTGTACGCTGCAGTTTGATCGCGTACTCAAGATGAGATTTACTGACCTGCCCCTGGACAAGTTCTGGATCTCTGTGAAAGAAGAGTATCCTGCCATTCATGGGAAAACAACAAACATTTTGCTGAAGTTTTCAACATCTTACATGTGTGAGCAAGCTTTTTCTTGTTTAACAAGCATCAAGGGTAAGGACAGAAATCGTCTCATTTCAGCTGAAGGTAGAATCTGTGTGTACTTATCTCAAGTTTGACCCAGAATTGAGTATTTTTGCAGTAAAAAAACAAGCACAGATTTCATATGCAAGGCCTATATTTGAACCTGATCATGTCACAATAAGAAAATGCTTTTTCAAAGTGTTGTATAAAATTGTACCTTAGGCTATATTCTTATTAATATTGCTTTGGCTTATGGTTTTTAATAACTATTATTCAACATTGCCAATACATTTTCATGTTGTAAACAGTGTTAAAATCAAATCACAACCATTATTTAAATTAAATCTACCAAGCCCCACCTTTAGAAAAATTAAATCTCAATCTGTCTTAAGCCAGTATTTAATGGAAATTTATATTTACTTTGAGTTTTTAGAATTTATGAAAGGAAAAGAAAGAGATTAATTGCAAGAAAGGCAAGCTAACTTTAACTACCCGTGTTTTCAAGAAAGGTAGCCTAAAAATTCATTTTCTACTCAAAAGAGCATTGACAATTATTTTTGGATTATTATATCTACAACTTACTGATCACACTAACGTACTATGAGCTGCAGATATAATAAATTTTATGCAGGGTTCTCTGAGACCTGAAAATTACTTCAAGAGCAAAAAGTTTGAGAAAGGCTGGATTAGACTATGTGACCAAGGGAAAAAAAGGCCCTCCAATTTAACAGCAAGATGGTGCTAGTGAGACCCAACGACATTTTACAGAACATAGAATAGTACAGCACATTACAGGCCCTTGGGCCCACAATGTTGTGCCAACCCTCAAACCCTGCCTCCCATATAACACCCCCCCCACCTTAAATTCCTCCATATACCTGTCTAGTAGTCTCTTAAACTTCACTAGTGTATCTGCCTCCACCACTGACTCAGGCAGTGCATTTCATACACCAACCACTCTCTGAGTAAAAAACCTTCCACTAATATCCCCCTTGAACTTCCCACCCCTTACCTTAAAGGCATGTCGTCTTGTATTGAGCAGTGGTGCCCTGGGGAAGAGGCGCTGGCTATCCACTCTATCTATTCCTCTTATTATCTTGTACACCTCTATCATGTCTCCTCTCATCCTCCTTCTCTCCAAAGAGTAAAGCCCTAGCTCCCTTAATCTCTGATCATAATGCATACTCTCTAAACCAGGCAGCATCCTGGTAAATCTCCTCTGTACCCTTTCCAATGCTTCCACATCCTTCCTATAGGTAGGCAACCAGAACTGGACACAGTACTTCCAAGTGTGGCCTAACCAGAGTTTTATAGAGCTGCATCATTACACTGCGACTCAAACTCTATCCCTCGACTTATGAAAGCTAACACCCCATAAGCTTTCTTAACTACCCTATCCACCTGTGAGGCAATTTTCAGGGATCTGTGAACATGTACTCCCAGATCCCTCTGCTCCTCCACACTACCAAGTATCCTGCCATTTACTTTGTATTCTGCCTTGGAGTTTGTCCTTCCAAAGTATACCACCTCACACTTCTCCAGGCTGAACTCCATCTGCCACTTCTCAGCCCACTTCTGCATCCTTTCAATGTCTCACTGCAATCTTTGACAATCCTCTACACTATCTACAACACCACCAACCTTTGTGTCGTCTGCAAACTTGCCAACCCACCCCTCTACCCCCACATCCAGGTCGTTAATAAAAATCATGAAAAGTAGAGGTCCCAGAACCGATCCTTGTGGGACACCACTAGTCACAACCGTCCAATCTGAATGTATTCCCTCCACCACGACCCTCTACCCTCTGCAGGCAAGCCGATTCTGAATCCACCTGGCCAATCTTCCATGGATCCCATGCCTTCTGACTTTCTGAATAAGCCTACCGTGTGGAACTATTCTATTAACTATACTTTCTCTGAACTATGATCACTGCAATATGCAGCCTGTAATTTCTCTTTTGGAGTTGAGGTTTTGAACTCTGTACAGCTGGACATATTTGCAAGTATCCTGATAAATTCAGCGAAGTAGAATCTCAAGCGTGCAGTTACAACCACAGCTGCATTGTTGGAGTGGACCTGGGGCTGGACTGAAACTCTGGGCTGCATTGAAGCAGCAGTGCCTGAGCCAGAGAGTGGAAACTGAACTGTTGTAAGGCCAATTTAAGCGCTGAGCCAGATTAAAAGATCAAGATGTCGAGGCCAAATGCGAAAGATGAATCAGTTCACTACTCCAAGAGGCTTTGCTTGTCTCAGTGTTGAACTGGCTCCATGGCTGTGGCCTGCAGCTATTGGGCTCCTGGATTGGCTGCAGCACTGAACTAACTCCATGGCTGTGGACTCACTTTCAGGTACTCCACAGTCTTTGTTGTGGGTTTTTTTAAAAGTGGGTTCGATGGTCTTTCTTGGTTTTGTGGCTGCCTACAAGAAGCCAAATCTCAAGGTAGACGTACTTGATAATAAATGTACTTCAAACTTAGTAGGAACAATAACCTATTTAGCCCACAAAGATTCATTATACATCTGAAAGATTCATTTTTAGCTTTTCCTCCTGGGTCTACAGTATGAGATCTCTCTCATTATTTAAAGCTACCTTGTCTGAAAACAAGCAACACCAATTCAAAATTTTAAATTATTCAAAACTATCTTGTCATTTTTTATAACATCCCAAGTCACACTTGCACAACACATTAGTCCCCAGTGAATACTGTAGCTTCAAATCCTAAAATGACAACAATTTTAAATTCATAGTTTTGTTTTTGAATGGTTTTACCCCTCAAGCCAGTTTGGATCCTCCAAAATGGGAACCATTATGCCTCTCATCAGCATAACTTACATCCCCCAAACCTTTGGTTCCTTGGATCTTTAGCTCTTTTGTATACAATTAGTTACACACCTATAACAGAAACCATGCCCACAGTCTCTTAATAACCATACTTCGGAATTTCCCCTAATTCCACTTCAGAATTCTGCCTTATAGCCATTTCTGCAGTCAAACTCTTGTTGTTCTTCCTAATATACCATCCATCAGCTCTGAATCCCTCCACTTACACTTTTAATTGTGTTTCTACTTTCAAAACACTGCTTAAATTCTGGTTATCAGAACTCGTCTATAAATCCCTTCATAATTCCTGTAAGCAAATAATTATACATTGCAGTTAAAATTATACATTTTTTTGTAGGAGTTCATAAAAGTGATATGTTTCATTACCACAATTAAACTGAATTGAAATGACAACTTTATTTCTTACACCCTTCACAAACATGACAAGTAAAAATCTTTACGTTACATAGAACATAGAAATTTACAGCACATTACTGGCCCTTCAGCCCACAATGTTGCGCTGACCATGTAACCTACCCTAGAGACTGCCTATAATTTCCCTAGCACTTAGCCCTCTATTTTTCTAAGCTCCATGTACCTATTTAAGAGGCTCTTAAATTCCGGGAATGAGAGGGTTAACATATGAGGAACGTTTGTCTGCTCTTGGACTGTATTCCTTGGAGTTTAGAAGAATGAAGGGAGATCTCATAGAAACATTTCGAATGTTAAAAGGCATGGACAGAGTGGATGTGGCAAAGTTGTTTCCCATGATGGGGGAGTCTAGTACGAGAGGGCATGACTTAAGGATTGACGGGCGCCCACTCAGAACAGAAATGCGAAGAAATTTTTTTAGTCAGAGGGTGGTGAATCTATGGAATTTGTTGCCACGGGCCACAGTGGAGGCCAAGTCATTGGGTGTATTTAAGGCAGAGATTGATAGGTATCTGAGTAGCCAGGGCATCAAAGGTTATAGTGAGAAGGCGGGGGAGTGGGACTGAATAGGAGAAAATGGATCAGCTCATGATAAAATGGCGGAGCAGACTCGATGGGCCGAATGACCTACTTCTGCTCCTTTGTCTTATGGTCTTAACTTTGTCTTATGGTCTTAAATGACCCTATTGTATCCGCTTCCACCACCACTGCTGGCAGTGCGTTCCACGCATCCACCACTCTGTGTCTGAAAAACTTACCCCGACATCCCCTTGGTACCCTTTTCCAACTATGTCCCCTCATGTTAGCCATTTCAACCCTGGGAAAAAGCCTCTGGCAATCCACACGATCTTATACACCTCTATTAGGTCACCTCTCATCCTTCGTTGCTCCAAGGAGAAAAGGCCATGTACACTCAACTTATTCTCATAAGGTACTCCCTCCAATCCAGGCAACATCCTTGTAAATCTCCTCTGCACTCTCTCAATAGTATCCACATCCTTCCTGCAGTGAGTGACCAGAACTGAACACAGTGCTCCAAATGGGATCTTATATATCTTATATAGCTGTAACATTACCTCACGGCTCTTGAACTCAATCCCACGGTTGATGAATGCCAACATACCATAAGCCTTCTTAACCACATAATCAACCTGCGCAGCAGCTTTGAGTGTCCTATCAACATGGACCGCCCAAGAGCTCTCAGATCCTCCACACTGCCAAGAGTCTTACCATTAATATTATATTCTGTCTTCAAATTGAACCTACCAAAATAAACCACTTCACACTTATCTGGGTTGAAGTCCATCTGCCACTTCTCAGTCCAGTTCTGCATCCTGTCGATGTCCCGCTGAACCTCTGACAACCCTCTAGTCTAGCCACAACTCCCCCAACCTTTGTGTCATCAGCAAACTTACTAATCCATCTCTCCACTTCCTCATCCAGGTCATTTATTAAAATCACAAAGAGGAAGGGTTCCAGAACAGATCCCTGAGGCACACCACTGGTCACTGAACTCCATTCAGAATATGATCCATCTACAACCACCCTTTGCCTTCTGTGGGCAAGCCAATTCTGGATCCACAAAGCAAGGTCTCCTTGGATCCCACGCCTCCAGACTTTCTGAAGGAGCCTTGCATGGGGAACCTTATCAAATACCTTACTGAAATCCATATACACTACATCCACTGCTTACCTTCATCAATGTGTTTTGTTATATCCACAAAGAATTCAATCAGGCTCATAAGGCTCTTGATAAAGCTGTACTGACTATCCCTAATCAGATTATGTCGCTCCAAATGGTCATAAATCCTGCTTCTCAGGATCTTCTTCAACAACTTGCCCACCACTGAAGTCAGACTCACTGGTCTATAATTTCCTGGGTTATCTCTACTCCCTTTCTTGAACAAGGGAACAACATTTGTAACCCTCCAACCCTCCGGTACTGCTCCCATCCCAATTGATGACGCAAAGATCATCGCAAGAGGCTCAGCAATCTCCTCCCTCGTGTCCCAGAGTAGCCTGGGGTATATCTCATCCAGTCCCGGTGACCTACCTAACTTAATGCTTTCCCAAAGCTCCATCACAACTTCTTTGTTAATGTTTATATGCTCAAGCAATTCAGTCCACTGTAAGTCATCCCCACAATTACCAGGATCTTTTTCCCTGGTGAATACCGAAGCAAAATATTCATTAAGTACATCTGCTACCTCCTCCGACTCCATGCACACATTTCCACTATCGCACCTGATTGGTCCTATTCTCTCACGGCTCATCCTCTTGCTCTTCATATACTTGTAGAACGCCTTGGGGTTTTCTTTAATTCTGCTCGCCAAGGCCTTCTCATGGCCCCTTCTAGCTCTCCTAATTCCATTCTTAAGCTTCTTCCAAGCAACCTTGTAATTTTCTAAAGCTCTAAGAGTACATAGTTTCTTGAACCTTCATAAGCTTTTCTTTTCTTCTTAACTAGATTTTCTACATACTTTGTACTCTGCGGTCATTTAACTCTACCATTCTTTCCCTGCTTCACTGGAACATGCCTATACAGAACTCCATCCAAATGTTCCCTGAACATTTGCCATATTTCTGCTGCGCATTTCCTGAGAACATTTGCTCCCAAGATCCTGCCTGATAACATTTCCCCCTACCCCAATTAAATGTTTTCCCAAATTGTCTACTCCTATCCTTCTCCAGCACTATGGTGAAGGAGATAGAGTTGTGGTCACTACCTCCAAAATGCTCTCCCACCAAGAGATCCAACACCTGACCATGTTCATTTCCCAATACCAGATCAAGTACAGCCTCTCCTCTAGTTAGCTTGTCTACACATTGCATCAGGAAACCTTCGTGATGACACCTAACAAACTCCATTCCATCTGAACCCTTTCCACTAAGGAGATGCCAATCAATATTAGGAAAGTTAAAATTTCCCATCACAACAACCCTATTATTATTGCACTGTTCCAGAACCTGCCTCCCTACCTGATCCTCGATATCCCTGCTACTATTGGGGGAGTCTATAAAAAACACTCAGTAGAGTTATTGGCCCATTCCTGTTTCTGACTTCCACCCACACTGACTCAGTAGACCATCCCTCCACAACTTCTTCCTTTTTTGCAGCCATGACTCTATCCCTAATTAGCAATACCACGCCCCCACCTCTTTTTCCACCCTCTCTGTTCTTTTTGAAACATCTAAGGCCTGGCACCCCCAGCAGCCATTCCTGTGCATGAGACATCCAAGTCTCTGTAATGGCCACAACTTCATAGCTCCAAGTTTTGGTCCACAATCTAAGTTCATCTGCCTTGATTATGATACTCCTTGCATTAAAATAGAGACATTTCAAACCATCAGGCTGAATGCATCTTTGCTCTAACATTTGCTGATCCTTCCTCACAAACTCCCTACAAGTTGTCTCTACATGTGCTCCAACTTCCCCAATCCTCTGCTTCTTCACTTTGGTTCCCACCGCCCCCCCCCCCCACAAATTTAGTTTAAACCCTCCCCAACAGAATTAGCAAACCTCCCCGCCAGGATATTGGTCCCCTCATATTTAAGTGCAACCCATCCATTTTGTACAGGTCACACCTGCCCCAGAAGAGGTCCCAATGATAAAAAAATCTGAATCCCTTCCCCTTGCTCCAATCCTTCAGCCACGTATTTATCCTGCACTTCATTCTATTCCTATATTCACTAGTGTGTGGCACAGGCAGCAATCCCGAGATTACTACCTTTGAGGTCCTGCTTCTCAGTTTCCTTCCTAACTCCCTGTATTCTGCTTTCAAGACCTCCACCCTTTTTCTATCAATGTCATTGGTACCAATACGTACCATGACCTCTGGCTGCTCACCCTCCCATTTCAGGATATTGTGGGCAGCTCAGAAACTTCACAAACCCTGGCACCTGGGAGGAAAACTATCATCCTTGTTTCTTTTTTTGTCCACAGAATTGCCAGAGTCACGACCACTGTTGCTTCCCCAGGCAGGTCGTCCCACAACAGCACTCAAAATGGAGTACTTGTTGTTAAGGGGGCCAGCCACAGGGGTGCTCTCCACTATCTGGCGCCCTCCTGATGGTCACCCACTTATCTGTCTCCTGCGACCCCGGGTTGACTAACTTCGTCTCTAAGGAGCTGCAGCTCAATGCACCAGGCACAGATGTGGTCATCAGGGAGGCTGGAAGTCTCCTGTACATCCCACATCTGACACAGAACAGAAAACTGGTCTTGCAGTCGTATCCACTATTCTAATGCACCGAGCCCTGCAAAATGCTCCTTTTTTAAACTTTTCTCCCCAACCTGTGCAAAGCTCCCTCTCTCTTTGAATTGATTCATTAAGTCTTCGTCTGAATATGCAATGTGCAAATTATAGTAATTTTAATAAATAGTATGTACAGTAAGATATACAACAGAACAGTCAATATAGCTTAGAAACACTATTGCGTCAGTATGATTTAATCAGTCTGATGGCCTGGTGGAAGATGACATCCGGAAGCTTGTTGGTCCTGGCTTTATTGCTGCAGTACTGTTTCCTGGATGGTAGCAGCCGGAACAGTTTGTGGTTGGGGTGACTCGGGTCCTCAACAATCCTTCTGCCTCTTTTTATGCAACTGTCACTGCAAATGTCCTGAATACTGGGAAGTTCACATGCATAGATGCACTGGACTGTCCACACCACTCTCTGGAGGGCCCTATGATTGAGGGAGGTACAGTTCCCATACCAGGCAGTGATACTCTCAATTGTGCCCCTGTCGAAAGTTCTTGGGAACTGGGGACCCATGCCAAACTTCTTCAACCGTCTGAAGTGAAAGAGGCGCTGTTGTGCTTTTCCACCACAGCCAGTATCTACAGACCAAGTGAAATCCTTGGTGATGTGTATACCGAGGAACTTGAACTTGTCAATAGGGGCGAGCCTATCTCCATTCCTTCTGTAGTCCACAACCAGCTCCTTTGTTTTTTGTGACATTGAGGGAGAGATTGGTTTCTTGACACCACTGTCAGGGTGATGACTTCTTCTCTGTAGGTTGCCTCATTATTATTTGAGACAAGGCCAATCAAGGTAGTATCGTCTGCAAATTTAATTAGCAGATCGGAGCTGCGGGTGGCAACACAATCATGGGTATACAGAGAGTTAAGGAGGCGGCTTAGGACACAGCCCTTGGGGGGCCTCCTGTGATGAGTGTCAGAGCAACAGAGATGCGGGAGCCCACTGTTACCACCTGCCAAAGATCTGACAGGAAATCCAGGATCCAGCTGCACAAGCTGTACCCTGAGGTCTGAGCTTCCTGTCAAGCCTGGATAGAATTATGGTGTTGAATGCTGAACTCTAGTCCAAGAACAACATTTCTCACATAAGCATTCCTCCTCTCCAGGTGTCGATCAGTTGTGTTGGTAGGCGAATTGTAGGTGGTCTAGTATGGGTGGTAGCATGCTGCAGATGTAATCCTTGACCAGCATCCCAAAGTATTTGCTTATTATTGAGGTGAGTGCGACAGGACGCCAGTCGTTCAGTCATGTTATCTTGGTCTTTTTAGGTATAGGGTGATGGTGGATGTTTTGAAGCAGGAGGGCACTCTGCACTGGGACAGTGAGATTAAAAATGACTGAAAACACACCAGCCAGTTGTGCTGTGCACTACCAACATCAAACAATGTATAATGTTTTTGTGCAACTAGCTGAGGAATGAATATTTGTTGAGACACCAGAAGCTTCCTCCTAATAACTTTTATTACAAGTGTTTCTGTAATATTTAAATAACATTGTAAATATGTTTGATTAAGCATTTTTTGTTTAAATGATGGATTATATGTAAAAATGTGTGAATTGCAAATATGTTGCTACCACATCATATGCGTGTGCCTCACTTAAAGTAGAAACAAAGTTAGACTCGCATTCCTGGCTCCCTCCTTTTCCTTTCAAATGTAATATTTTGGAGTTACAAATGATAAGTTTGAAACTCACTGTTATATTATTTTATTTAAAACAATTCAGTTGTCTATAAAACACATTATTCACTTAACCAAATTTGTGTAAGAAGCAACTGCTGTCAAACCATATTTCTGTCCACAAACCTGTTCCTAGTTATTTAATTGTTAGGAATCAAATACAGTTTATACAGATTCCTGTGCCACTGTAAACACTAACTTAAAGAAGTGCTTAAAATAATTCTGGACAAAATTTTTTTTCCTTCTTTGATCACAGAGCATACTTTTCTGTGCATTCTCAAAAATTAGAGAGCACTGACAAGAAGCACTTTCTTTCAAACAAATGGCAGTAACACTCATGAAATGCAATCCAATTCAAAATTTCACAGTTGCATTCAAATTTTGTTAGTAAGGAATATAAAAAATTACAGAACCAAGTGACTGGGATTAAAATAAGGGTGGACCAAGGTCTCACTGAGTGGTAAAGCATACTTAAGAGATAAAGAGTCTAACTTTTATTCTTAACTGCTGCACGCCAAAATAAATGAATTTCTGCACTACTGTTGAGAATAACTGCAATGGCAATGCCCATCAAGAAAGAAGTAGCACATTACAAGTCAATCAAATCAATCATCAACTTCTGAAAAATAGAATAAAGCTGGCAATCACACGGCCAATGAAGAGATAAACATAGGTCTAATAAGTACCCTTCAAAAATAAAATATAGATGCCTTTGGCATACAGAACTGTTTCAATTGATTTTGCTAACATTTCTAAATCACAGTACACAAAGCATATTTTAAAATAAAGATTAGAAAGCAACATATAACACCAATAATGACCCACAAAAAGGGCAAAAATAAATGAAAATTAAAAGGTAATAAACATTTGTCATGACAAGCTATCTTCTTTCAGATATCTAGCGAATAGGATATAGTAGTCAGCGACGTGAATTACACATAACATTATAATCATTTGTTTTTCCACTTCAGCGCCTTTTCTGATTACAAGAAATGTCATTGAGTAATATCCGCTTGTACAGAAAAGATATATTTTCAAAGTACTGTATTTCAATATTCAGGCAAAATAACCTAATACAAAACAAGAGCAACTAATATGTCAATAAAGTCAATAATTGTCACTAATAGAATGTACCTTTTTATATATTATACACATAATGACAGTAATCTTCATTTTACAATTGTAGAAACTTATTCAAAATAGTGATTGCCATTCAGCTTTGGATGACATATTTGAGTAATTACCATGAACTCTGATTTCCAGCTTTGCAACATTAACAGATACTGCCATCCCTGAATTTAACTGAGATTCAAATAAATTTTTTGTTACCGCTGAACATTCTTGTTACCATTACCTTCATGGACAACCTTCCTTACTCTATTGTGCAATGCTTAAAACACATGCAGTGCAATTCACACGTACATCACTGTATTTGCTGAAATACATTAGCTCTAGTTGAGGAATACCACTGACTTTCTAGTTCTGAATCTTGTTTTCACATTCGTCCATGATCTTAACATCCTCTCGCAGTTTCCTCTCACCCAATAATCATCCTTGATTCCAGTATTCTTCCTATTACAACACCAGCTCACCTCCAAAATTAAATTATTACACCACTAACAGCTCTGGTGCCATGTAGCTCTTGCTTTTCTTTTTTTGGTATAGGCATCCTTCTGTCTCAAAAGAGGGTGAGTAGCACATGGGAAAAGTCAGCTCATGGTGGTGCACTTCCTCGAGTGGCTGAAGAGTCCCACTCTGGAGTGACAGTCTCTTCCACACTGACTGCAGGTGAAGGAAGATACAGGCATCTGATTGTAGCAGCCCTCTCCTTTCGTTGAGCTCCATTGGCAGCCAGCTCGTTGATGCGGATATTTACTGCTCTTTGCACACTTTTTTGAACTGCCAGACAGGCAGCCCGGCTGTCTGCTTTGTCTTCCCAATTGTTCACATTGATGTTGGCAAGCTTCAGATGCCTTTTGCAGACATCCTTTTTTCTAAAAGCCTTTGCAAGTCTGTAATTGTTCTCCTCCTAAGACTCACCCAGGCTTTGGTCAACTAACTGACCATCTCAACTTCAATTTTCATTTAATAAGGCTTCTGTGATGTACCTTAAGATGCTTTACACAATATTAATTGCAGTATATAAATGGAAGTTGATGTCCTGTTGAAAAGACATTGATTGGATATGTTCACCTGTTTTCTTACAGAGATCGCACAGATTTGACATCTTCACACAATAACCTTACAATACCTTTAAAAGAGTAAAATTGCCAAATACATTATTCTTTCAATGTTATTAACTGCAAACATTTACGTATCAAGTATGTTTCAATAATATTTTATACATGAACTTAAGAAATATATCTGCCAGACATGGATAATAAAAATTACGGAGCTACTTGCAGGTGGGGGAAGGAGGAAGGAGGAAGACCTGCTCTGTCACAATATCATTATCTCTTCAGACACTATTATAATTACTTAAGGGAAGATGAAGATGGCGATGCGACGCAGCTCGCAGAGGCCACTACGGTGGTGATGTCTGTTATTCTGTTATTTGTCAAGTAGGGTGCTGTGCACAATCCTGATTTGATGGAGGCGGACGTGAGAGCACAGAGGAACATCTGGTGAAACTTCTGAAATGCCTGCTTCGCTTCTGCTGCTACTGTGTGGTCCAGAATCTACGGAGGGGAAGGCCCCGAGTCCTCAGCTTTGCTTGTTGCTCGGCGGCTGGGGCGGGGTCGAAGCGCTCGGCAGAGGATGGAGCTCGGAGAGGCTGGTCGGAGACTTGAAGTTTTCGGACGTACTCAGAGTCTGGTGCGGTCGGGTGTTTCCAATGGTGCTGCATCGGCAAGTTGGCGGCGACTTGGAGGTTCATGGCGGGGAGAGTTCCTCCTTTCTGCTGCCTGCGTGAGATATGAGTCTATCGGGACTCTGAGACTTTATTTTACCATGCACATGGTCTGTTCTTTATCAAATTATGGTATTGCTTTGCACTGTTGTAACTATATGTTATAATTATGTGGTTTTCTCAGTTTTAGTCTTGGTTTGTCCTGTGTTTTCCTGTGATATCATTCTGGAGGAACGTTGTATCATTTTTTAATGCATGCATTTCTAAATGACAATAAACGAGGATTGAATGTCTCATAATCTAATCTAATCTAATGTATTGCATGTCATTGGACCTTATAATTCTGTGTGATGTCCCAGACCAGGGAAAAGGTGATGGGGGGAGTATGATAAGAATGAAGTAGTGGTTAGCTTCAGCTATTTTTAAATTAACAGATTAGAACCCACCAGCAATGCTGAATAGAAACCAGGCTGGGTCTCCCACTGTTTTAACCGCTCCTCGGCTGGCTTCAAAATAGCTGTGTCTTGGCTGGTAGCCTGGGTCAAAGCCTGCAGGACAACTGTGCTAGCACAATTGATATCCATAGAGAACCTGGCAAAAAAAAATGAACACTTTCAAAATATGCAGATTTGGGTTAACCACTAGTTTATGAAAATAAACAAGACCCTGTTCTATTTGAATTTTACAGTTAAAAGTAATTTAATAAAGTCATCTAACCATTTATCCAGATCTTCCTTTTAATGTCATAAGTTCAAAATATTCTCATGCCTGACACTACTACTACTTCCAATATGCCAAAAATTAGACTCTGTCACCCTTGTGAGCCAAAGTGCCAATCTGCTCCACATTAGTATTTTGATCCACAGCAGTTCCACCCATCATACCAGAAGGACAAGTAAAATCATCTCAACTTCAGGGCAAACAGCCCTTTTAAAACAATGGCCAACTATGGGCCACTAAGATGAAAAGCAATCAAGCATCAGTACCAAGTCCAGTGTCAGCAAAGTTCAGTTCTATACATATGTATCTCCACTACTATTTCACAGTTGGAAGGTTGATCCTCAAACTGCATAGCTACTAGCCCACACAGCTTCAAATTCAACATTATTGGATGACATGGTAGTGTAGCGGTTTTTGTAACACTAGCTATTACAGTGCCAGTGACCCAGGTTCAATTCCACCACTGTAATAAGTTTGTACATTTTCCCCATCACAGTGTAGGTTTCCTCACAAATTCCAAGGACATGAGAGTTGGTAGGTAAATTAGTCACATAGGCTCACTGGGCCTGTTACCATGCTCTCTCTCCAAATAAAAATAAACAAACTAAATTATTGAACAGCAGCTTAAATGAACTCACTCCTCAATTAACTTACCTCACTCAGAGCCTGTTTCACAATTATTCACAAATACCCAGATGAAGCAATTTTCTCTAATTGATCGAGCAGACCTGCATGAGAAAGCATAAGGAAATAGAACAAAACTTACAGACCATATTGGCAAAATAAACAGTAAGTAATCATCTCAAGAATACTTTATTAAGCAGATGCAAATATCCGTGACAAAAGGGAGTGTGAATTATTTGCTCATTATTTGCTTGGATTGTCTGTATATTAACACTTGAACGCACAGCCTTTGATGAAGTCAACATTGCTGCATTGTAATTAATTTAATTTTTCCACATAGATACTCTTGTTTATAAAATGCACAGGAACCACTATTTGATAGCTTGCATTTTTCTATTACTGACAAAGCACTGGCATCTATCCCAAAGAAATTTGTGCACAATTTCTAGTGTGGACTTTACCTCTCCCACTGTAGGTTACTGTTATCCGCCAGGCCCTGGAACCGCAGTATTATCAAATAGAACAGAACAGAAACAGGCCTTTCAGCCCACAATGTTGTGCCTAACCAAACACCCACCTGAACTTATCTCTTCTACTTACACATGGTCCATACTCACCATTCTCTGCATATTCATGTGCCTATCTGAGGGCCTCTTAACTGTCTTGCTCCTCTTTATCTCCACTATCACACTTGGAATTGCCTTTGACATCCACCAGTCTCTGTGCCGGGTAAAAGACACCAGATGTCTACTCTATGTCTCTCATAAACTTAGGAATTTCTATCAGGTTTTGCCTCAGTATCCACTGCCCCAAAGAAATCCTAATTTTGCATAGCACATGCCATTTAATCCAGACAGCATCCTGGTAACCTCTTCTGCGCCCTCTCCAAAGCCTCCACATCCTTCGTATAAAGGAGCAACCAGAAATGAATGCAACACTGATTTTTCTAAACCATAATTTTAAATATTTCAACATAACTTCCTGCCTCTTGAACTCTGTCTTAGCTAATAAAAGCAAAAAGTGCCATATGCCTTCTTAACTACCCTATCAGTCTGCACACACACTCTCTCGGACTACTATGGATTTAAATTTATAAATCTTTCATTCAAGCAACCAATCAGATTGAGGACTGTTTACAGACAGCAAGCCAAGAACTAAATTCGTAATATATTTTGTACAGAAAAAATAAAAATTGGAACACATTAAATTAAAAATTCAATTAATTAACTTTAAGAATAAAAGTTAATTTTATTTTAAAATTGGTATGGATATTGATTGACTATTGCAAGTCAAATATAGTCATTAGATTTTAAGAACCAGAGAAATTGTAGGCAATAAATACAGCACAACTTTATAGTTCTATGAAATCGCCAGAAAGACAACATGGTCACTTGGACCATAGCAGAGGAAGCTGGGTTTGATGAAACAGACCGGGATTATATGGAAGCCCATGGCAAAATGCTCATAAATGACAATCTGATGGATTTTTAACCAGAGGCTCAAAAGTCAATGACACCTCACCACCATAAAAACAGCCTAACAAACACAGTGAGATTTTCCAAGTCATTCTGCCATATTGATAGATGTTACTTTCTCAAAAGCAGCAATCCCAAAATGGAGTGCAGCATTAGATGAAGTTGTATTAACGTCACATTACAGCATTTGCCCTTAAAGCACTGATATAGAATGCAGTCCTCATAAAGCAAATATTGCTCCCTAATAACACCAATCATATTACAAACAATTCAAATTATAAAAAATGCATGCTATAGCTGAACTACTGCATTTTGTTCTGAGCAGCTGTCTTAAAATGGATAATTAGCTAGCTATTCAAATATCCATCAACCTTTTTAAGCCTTGTTCTAACACCCAGAAATTCAAAGGAAGAATCATCACATTCAACATCTCAGACTTCACTTCCCTCAGATTCACCTGCACCATCAACCAAAACAGCAGTGATAACCCTACCTCCCAGCCCCCCTGCCACTGGTTTCACATACAAAGCAAAGACCACTCTGCTCCAGGCCCTTCTACCAGTCAATAACATTATGACTGACATGGTTGCAAACTCAAGCTCTGCATTCCCACAAACCCACCCCCCCCCCAAACACAGACACCTCCTCCACCCAACCTCTCACCACCTCGCTTCTTAAGAACCCGCCACAAAGGTTCAGCTTCCAGGTGCCTTTTGAGTATGAGAACGTCAAAATTACACAGACATAAATGGAAATTTTCATCTCAGAATCATGTTTATTATTACTGATATACGTTGCAAAATTTGTTATTTTGTAGCAACAGTACAGTGCAATGCAAGATATAAAGATTACCTTAAGTTACAAATAAATGAATCTATGAATAATGCAAAAGAGGAATAATGTTTTAGTGTCAAGGACCATTCAGAAACCTACAAAATCCAGCATGGACCTGGGGTGGGGGGAAGGAGGGGGAACCGCCACATGGTCCACATTGAGAACCACCAGCTTAGACTACTATCATCAGGAGCCCAAAAACCCACAAGCAATGTCTTAGTAACAGCTTCACCACCTCTTATCAGATTTCTGAATTGTCCATGACCACCTCATATTCCTCCTCTGCACGATTTATTTTCTGTTGTAACTTACAGTAATTTGTTAAGCATGCACTGAACTGCTGCCAGAAAACAACAAATTTCATGACAAACGTCAGTGATAATAAACGCGTTTCTGATTATTTTTTAAACACCAGGACTCTCCTATATTACTAATCTCAACTCAGAAGGGTTTTCTAATGAACACACAAAAGAAATATCTAGGTTAGTTCGTAATTGGTTTACTATCACATGTATGTGGATAGAGTGGAAAACTTTGTTTTGCACATCATTCATACCAATCATTTCAAAATACAAGTACATTGAGACAATACAAAGGGAAGAACAGTAACAGAATTGAGAACATGTTACAATTACAGAGAAAATGCAGTGCCAATAGAAAATAAAGGTGAAAGGGCCAGGATAAGGTAGATGAGAAAACAAAGGTTCATGTTTATCATAGCCGGCAGACTGAGTCTCCAAACACTTAGGGAAGCCTGCTCTTTTAAACTAGTGCAGGAAAAATGAATCCACTCATTTAAATGAAGAGTATTTGTGAAGAGAAGTACATCTACAAGACAATTACAGTACATTCTTGGAATTAAATGTGCTTTTCTATTTTTGATTGAAAGATGAAATATAAAAAAAGTTCTAAAATTGTAATTTTTAAGTGCACCTGAATGCTCCTATATATAAAGGGTATTCAAAAACATACATAGAACCCAGCAGTTCTTAATCAAAAAATCTGGAATATAGTGTCGCGAACTAACAGTTTTTAGCTACTTCTGAGGTGGGCTTTTTTCTAGACCACATAAGTGACAAGGCTTTCACAACTTGCATTGAAACAACAAAATGTTTCATATGAAATATCCATCAGTGGCAATTGTGAACTTTGCTCTGACAGCAACTCTGGCCTGATGACTTTTAATTCAGTAGAATACAAACATTTTGTTATAACACAGTGGCTGTTTAGTCTCTGCTGCCCCCTGCTGAAAAGCAGCAGAGTAACCATAACAGTGGCAAAACTACAAAATAACACTTGTAATTAACAAAGTGATTACTTACTGACAAACAAATTGAATTACATTATTACTGAATCGTCAAGGAAGTTAGTTGCAAATTAAGATTTCACAACTGAGCAAATGTACACAAAAGTAGTTTTATTAAACTCCTAATATACAAAATGGCAATGATAAGAAATTATCAATTCATGGAGTCAGGAAACTTACACAAAGATGGATTTGCTCTGAAGAAATTTTATTCCTGATTCATATATCCGAGGCTATAAATGACAGTTGTGACATTGGAGATAACATGCAATCTAGAACTCAGGTTCTAATTGCAGAATGGGCAATCAATTCATCAGAGGGATTCTGAGTGCTTCCAATCCATGGATGTGGGGATTTCAAAAGCATTCCCAAATGCACCCTAACCATCTCCACTTCAACAGCCATGGACCAGAGGATCCCAGGCATCAAGCGGATGTTGCAATTCTTCAGTTCAAAAACAAAATCACATCCTTGCATTGTTTCTATGATCACCAGGTAATTACTTCCATTGATAGAGCTTTGAACAGAATTATATCTGTTTTGAGAATCTATTGCTGGTGATTCAATGTGACCTGCAAAAAATAGGTCACCAGCTGTAACAAGGGTTTCAATGGTGGAGATATTCACTGGTGAGACAGCCCTGGTTTTGACTCATTTATATTTCCAGTGAATTTGCAGACACACCATAAGCAGCAATTTTCCAATGTGTCAAGATGCCAGAGTCCAGGTCTCATCGGCATATAGAAGAGCAGGGATAACTGGAGTCTGGGAGTTTTGTATTAGACCTTGATTTTCAAATAACCTTTTCCTGAATTCAACCAAAGGACATACTGACACATTGAAGGGACTGGGAAACATCATCACTGCCTTCACAAGGTGGCTCCCAGTACGGATACTTTCAAGGTCTCGCCAGGAACCTTGATTTTCAAAGGGCAATGTGGTGTAAAAAGGAGACTTTGCTAAAGGGCTGATGAACTGCAGATTTTGAGTACAAGGCCCATTCTCTTGTATGCTTCAGAGAACTAAATGATCACATTTTGGAGTTCAGCTTCTAAAGCATGCACACAATGCAGCTCAACTAATGAAGATTCGGTGATTTTGGCACTGGTGCATAGCCCCTGTGGGTAGATCAGTTTTTCATTTCATTTTTAAGGTTCATCATTCCCCTCGTGTAGAGTTCATTGGAGACAAGGTTTAACATTGAGGGAAGTGTTGGGTAACAAGAGTCTTCACTGAGATTGCTTCCGCTGTAGGCTACTTCGCATTAGGGTTGTATGGTCTTATGGAGCAACAAAGATGGGAACTAGAATAGAATAGAAAGCCCTTAACTCCGAGTGGAGTCATCGGGACGCCGTCGTAACAGCATTTTTTTTTAAAAGCAGGCTTTCTTATTTTTACTTTGCTAGCTCGACGCTCAACCCAGCACGGATGGAAAGCGTGCAAGGGAGCCAGCTGGATTCGAACTCGGGAACCTTCGCTCCAAAGTCCGGCGCTGATGCCACTATACCACCAGCCGGCTAAAGATGGGAACTATTTTCTGAAAATAGCCAAATTTAAGAAAGGTATCCCACAGTCCCAGTCCCAACCCCCTCCCCAATTGATAAAGAGAAAGTTTTCTCACGGCTTGTAATGTTCCCTGCAGTTTCACATAGTAAACACCATATCCACTGTAGCTCTAGATGAATGGAATCCAAACTGAAGGATCCACCCATCCCTCTTCCTCCACAGGACTGTTACCCTGCAACCCTAGGAGGAGTAGGGATGCAATTCCCAGAATAAATGATAAGAATGGTGCATTAGGCATCAAAATGGCAATCTGTGTATGGAGCCAGAGAACATAGATAAGGTCATGTTTACCTATCCCCACATCTCCCCTCTCAACACTATCCAAGGCCCCAAACAGTCATTCCAGGTGAGGCAAACATTGACATCCATCTCCTGATCTTGCTAATTGCATCCAGTGCACTCAATATGGACTCTGCCACAGTGATGAGACTAAACATGGATTTGGTAATGAGCACCTGCATGCACTCACCCTGACTGCTGGCTAGTACCCTCCCTATTCCCACATTGTCATATATGTTCCCAGGTTCCCAGGGTGAGGCTAAATACAAACTAGAAAAGCAGCACCTCATATTCCACATGAGTAGTCCACAACAAATGTATAAACATTAAATTCTTCAATTTCATGTAAACTGCTCTCCCTCTGCCTTTCTTATCCAGTTCCTCCCACAAGCAAAAGAAAGAGCATAAACAAAGCAAGACTTAGTGGGAAGACAGAAGATTGGGAAGTTTTTAAAACCCTGCAGACAGCAACTAAAAGAATCATTGCGGGGAAAAGATGAAATATGAAGGCAAACTAGCAAACAATATCAAAGTGGATAGTAAAAGTTTTTTCCAAGTATGTAAAAAATAAAAGAGACGAGAGTGGTTATAGCACAGCTAGAAAATGAAGCTGGAGAAATAATAATGGGGGCCAAGGAGATGCCAGATGAACAAAATGAGTATTTTGCATCAGTTTTCACTGTGAAAGACACTAACACTGTGCCAGATGTTGAAGGGTACGAGGGAAGAGAAGTGAGTGCAGTTACTGTTACAAGGGAGAAGGTGCTCAAAAAGCCGAAAGACCTAAGGATACACAAGTCACCTACACTAGATGAACTGCACCCTAGAGTTCTGATAGAGGTAGTGGTAAAGTTTGTGGAAGCATTAGTAATGATCTTTCAAAAATCATTGGACTCTGGCATGGTGCCAGAAGACTGGAAAATTGCAAATGTCACTCCACTCTTTAAGAAAGGAGGGAGACAGCAAAAATTATAGACCAGGTAGCCTGACCTCATTGGTTGAGAAGATGTTGGAGTCAATTGATACACAGGACAAGATAGGACAAAGTCAGTATGGTATCCTTAGGGAAAATCTTGCTTGACAAACCTGTTGGAATTCTTTGAGGAGATTACAAGTAGAATAGATAAAGGGGACGCAGATGGATATCGTATATTCGGATTTTCAGAAGGCCCATTTGACAAGGTGCCACCCATGAAGCTGCTTACCACCCAGATATTATAGGAAAGTTACTGGCATGGTTAGAATATTGGCTTACTGGTAGGAGGCAGCGAGTGGAAATAAAAGGATCCTTTTCTGGTTGGCTGCCAGTGATTAGTGGTGTTCCCCAGGGGTCAGTGTTGGAACCACTTCTTTTTATACTTCATATAAATCATTTAGATGTTGGAATAGATGAGTTTTTTGCAAAGTTTGCAGATGATACCAAGATTGGTGGAGTGGCAGGTAGTGTTGAGGAAACAGGAAGGCTGCAGAAGGACAGACAGATTAGGAGAATAGGCAAGAAAGAGGCAAATGAAATACAAACACGACAAAATCTGCAGATGCTGGAATTTCAAGCAACACACATAAAAATTGCTGATGAACGCAGCAGGCCAGGCAGCATCTATAGGAAGAGGTACAGTCAACGTTTCAGGCCGAGACCCTTCGTCAGGACTAACTGACAGAAGAGATAGTAAGAGATTTGAAAGTGGGAGGGGGAGGGGAAGATCCGAAATGATAGGAGAAGACAGAAGGGGGAAGGGATGGAGCTAAGAGCTGGAAAGTTGATTGGCAAAAGGGATATGAGAGGATCATGGGACGGACAGGAGGCCAAGGGAGAAAGGGGGGGGGTGGAGCCCAGAGGATGGGCAAGGAGTACAGTGAGAGGGAAAGAGGGAGAAAAAGGAGAGAGAAAAAATATAATAAATAAATAAATGGATGGGGTACGAAGGGGTGGTGGGGCATTAACGGAAGTTAGAGAAGTCAATGTTCATGCCATCAGGTTGGAGGCTACCCAGACAGAATATAAGGTGTTGTTCCTGTGACTTCCCACTAGCAGCTGTATCATTGGCCAGTTGTCCATTCTTCTCATATAACCCAAAATAAACATAAGAATGTTAGGGGCTAGCACAACACTTTTCAGCACCATCTGCAAGATCAGGGTTTAATTTCTATCGCTATCTATAAGGAGTTTGTATATTCTCCCCGTGACTGTGTGGGTTTCCTCCCACATTCTAAAAATGTATGTAATGCCTTGGTAAAGGTTTTACTGCTAATGTCACAGGATATTTCATGTAATGGTCTTTCTGAAGAAGCAATATTTGGGTTACTGTCGGAGATAAGGGATGCTTAGGAATGTGGGTCCTTCAATCAAGATAGTGGAACGGGAGAAGGTTCCAGAGAAGGCTGGGGGAACAGTTTTGTGACTGACACCAGTGGTGGATCTTTGTTTGACAGAGATGAAGAGAGAAGACGCTGAAGAGAAATGGTCATAGGATTCGATCCGGTGGGGAAGTGCGATTCAATGGAACCCAGGCGGGATCAGTGAATATGGCTTTTGGAAGATTTAAGCTCTAACCTGGGCAAATTTGACTCTTTAATAAAAATGGGCCCTTGTGTTTTTTTCCTTTTCTTTCCAAACTCTTTGGTTAATTTAGCATTCACAAATATACTTCTTTATAATCATATGCAGTGTGCAATCTGTTATTTCATATTGATTGGCTATTGCAGGGCATTGCATTGCACAGCATTCACACAAACCAGGTTCTGGGTGGGTGAGACATCCCAACCCCATGGATTTGGCAAGATCAAAGTCATATATTCTCTAGATGTACAAAGCCAGAGAAAGGTGGGTTCTTACTGCAGAATCCAGTGGCTGTCAGCGAGGGGCTAACAAGTCACATTTCCAGAGACACCCAGTAACAGGGGGTTTCATCGTGAGGATATTGTCTGAGATTGAATTCGTTGGACGCTGTGTGATTTCCCATATTTTCAGAGAAGTGTGGAGTGTAGGCAAGCGTGCCAAATTGGAACCCGAGTTTCCCGTACCTGACGGTGCAGACTTTAAAGTCAAGTTGTTCTCGATTCTGCAGAGCGAGTAAAAGGAGTAGTCTGATGTGGAAAGGCTTGTTGAGTTCTCCAGAGAAGGGCGAAGATTCTGAGTTGGTATCAGCCCTTACATCCCTGGCGGATAAATAGCAAAGTGCACCAGCAGAGAGTCAATGTTATCGTAGGCTGAAGATGTTCTCAGGAGTGAAGCCCACTCCAGAGGAGGAGGAGGAATATGAGACTAGGGTGGAGCAGACCTTTCAGATACTGGATGAGTGACAATGCTCTGGTAATGTGAAAAGGCAGCAACTGGTAGAGTCTAAAAGGTCCAGCTGCAGAAGTCGTGAGGTCCTTAAAGGTAGGGAACACCTTAGCTACTTCTGCGGACTACATGCAAGCGCCAGAAAATGTTTTTGGCACGACAGGAAGCCCAATGGAGCTCATGACGGGGTTTAAGAACATGCTTCAAAAGAAGGGTGAGAAACTTTCTGCCTACATTTTTCAGTTAGAGGGACAGCTGCATTGCTTGCGGCATAGAGGGGCCATCCAGATGGCTGAGGTGAATCAGTTAAGGATGGGCCAAGTGGCGAAGGGCTCACAGTCACAGGACATGATCACTTTCAGCATCCGAATGTCTCGTAAGACACGAACCCCTCCCTCATATTTTGAGCTGATCAGAGAAGTAAAAGAGGAGGAAATGCAATGGAAGAGCAGGAAGCCTCCATCAGCAGGGTACAGTCCTCGGTAGCAGCTAAAGTGACTCCTGATGTCCCACAAACAGGTGTATTACAGGAGTTTGTGGCAGATTTTAGAGCGGTGGTATCTCGTATGTTATCAGCGGGTGCTGCCACCAAGCATGACAAAGCCTATAGTGAGCCGGACCCACTAAGCAGAGGGCTGCTATTGAATGGGGTCCCTTGAAAAAGGGAGCAGCTGGTATCGTCTGTTACAACTGTGGGGAGGATGGGTTCTTCAGGTGGGATTGTGAAGGATGGGGAAACTTTTGGAAAGTGAGCCCACAGTCACTGAAACAGAAGGGGAAGTTGGGAAACTTCAGAGAGACCCAGTGAGGAAAAGGCCTGTTGATTCAGGGTAACATGTTCCAATCAATCTATCAAGGAAAACACTGAAGTGAAAACTCCTATTCCTGAAGGCTTAGTGGGGTCAAGCTCCAGTGTGTCCCTACAGATCGAGGGTATTTATGCTAGAGCCATGCTTGACACAGATTCTCAGGTTACTCTGCCGTACAAATCTTTCTTCAACTGGTATTTGATGCATTTACCATTGACACCACTCAGAGCCCTAGAGGTCTGGGGCCTTAGTACTGACGGCAACCCGCATGATGATTACTTGTCATTGAAGCTAGAGTTTTCGGACGCAGAGATGGGAGTAGCTGAGGTCCTTGATACATTAGTGTTGTTTGTCCAGACCCAGTCGATAAGGGTGAAGCTTCTAGTGTTTCGATGAGACAAGCAGGAGAGAAACCATCTCCTGGAAAGGGAAAGTTGACAGCCAAGTCATTCAACTTTGGTGACTCCCCGGTACCTGGAGGGTGGAAGAGGAAATAGGCAGAGAAGATGTTGAAGTTCAAAGGTGTCTTTTCCGCTGACGAGTTTGATGTGGGTTGTTCCAAGAGTACTTGCCACACCATCCAAGTAACAAAGGACACCCCTTTCAGAGAAAGATCTGAGCAACTGGTACCCGCTGAGGTAGAGAATGTTCAACAGCATCTGCAGAAGCTGAAGGAAGATGGGACTATCACTGCCCAGAGTCCCTATGGATCCCCCATAGTGGTGGTGAGGAAGAAGAATGGGAAGGTACGAATGTGTGTTGACTATCGGGACTCTGAACTGATGCACAGTTCCCGACCAATACACTCTTCTGAGGATCGAGAACACTCTGGCCTGCCTGACTGGACCTAAGCGGTTCAGTTTACTGGCCCTAAGGAGTGGGTATTATCAGATACCCATGAGTGAGGCTGACAAAGTGAAGACAGCATTCATACTTCCACTTGGATTGTTTCAGTTTGAAATGTTGCCCCATATAGGTACCATTTGGTCAGCTGTTGTGGAGGGCCCAAGCTGAAAAAATGAAACACCCTGCCGTATCTCTACTGCTGAGAGAATGGAACAAACTGGAGTTGAGGAACCAGGTTCTATACCAGGTCACATCTCCTCCAGACAGGCCTGGGCACTCCCAATTGGTTCTGCCTGAGAAGATATCTGAGGATTGTATTGAAATCACTTCATGATGATTGAGGCCCTTTGGGGGTTACTGATCATTACACCAAATATGCCTTCCCTACAATGGATCAGAGGGCGGCCACCATCGCCAAAGGGTTATGGGAGAAGTATTTCTTTCATTAAGGCCTTCCCAGATAGATACATAACAATCAGGGAAGGGATTTTTGACAGTAGGCTCGTACACGAGTTAGTGAACATGCTTGGAGTCAAGAAGTCGAGGACTACGTCTTATCACCCTCAGGGTGATCTCAAGCCCGCAAGGTTCAACCAGACATTACCAGTGTAAGGGGTTTCTTTTTTTTTTAAATGTCACTGCGTAGAAAAATTAAAATGGCTTCTTTATGTTATAATTGAAAGGGCTTCTTTGTTATGTTAACTGCTGAGAAAGTCCTCCTGCTAGCAGTTTGTTTGGATCATGTTACTGATAAGGTGTTACAAACTGATTGGGATAGTTGTTATGCTTTTGGTGTCTGTAAGATATTGTATGCGCGGGGTTTTGAGGCAGAAGGCGGGACAGAGAGAAACGGAGGATGGACCAGGTGCTGTGAGTCCGCTAACGGGGTCAGACCCCGAGCAGGAGTCCGAGGTCCAGGGTCAGAGAAGGAGACGGAGACGGACTCGTGTGCAGCGTCTGGTCGACCACCGTTGTTGGTCCCAGGCGGCCGGTCGAGGTGGTCCGAGGGGTCGCAGGATGAAGAAGAAGGGTCCTGAGCTCCAACTTTTTGTGCACAAAGAGACTGAACTTTGATAAGTGTGGCACTTTTTATTTTCCTTTTATATTTTATTCTCTATTAATTATATAGTTCCAGCAATATCTATAAACTGTAAATCATTTAATCGTATCTGGCGAATTGTCTGTTATTTGGGCGGGGTGGGGTACATCACACAGTATCCACACAAACTAATTACCCAGTATGGCGGGGCCGAGGGCTGCTCCCTAGACGACAGCGAGCCGTGCAACCCTGAGGTTGGCCGGGGGGCTACATTGTGTGGGCTTTTGTCCGGGATTGGATCTACTGGTATGCTGTGTGGGTGCCCGGTTTAAATCAGTAATGTGTGTCTCTGTAGGTTATTTGCTGGTTATTGCTGCATGCGTGTTGAGTGAGGTCTTTGTTCGAGTTCAGACTAGCATTGATGAGTTCGGGGTGGGACTCGGGGCTGACCATGCTGTTGGGAGAGAGAGGAAAGAGTGGTCTGATTTGGAGGTAGTGTCTGCGAATAAATGTTCTAGCTCTGGCAGGCTCCGCCTGGCATTTGGGATAGTGTCCACCCCAAGAAGGGTGGAGGCGTGCGTGACGTGGGCGAAGCGGATCTCTCAGTTGTTAGATGAGTGGCAGTGCTCGGTTGAGGGAGAGCGACAGAGTTTGGTTGAAAGTTTAAGTAGGCGGGCTGGTGACGTTGTTAGAGCTGTCCGGTTCACTTACACCGTAGTGACAGCTGTCAGTTATTTGAAAGAGTGGGGAAAGTTTTCAGTGTGTCTTCTCTGGCTAGCAGGGCAGCTAAATTGCTTGCAGTGCCAGGGGGATCATTTCAGGGGATCAGCCCCTCCCCCAGTTGTTCAGCTGATCAGAGAGGTGTCGGGAAACTTAGTGGAGGCCCAGTGGGGGGAACGGCTCGGGGTCTCTGGGGAAGCACGTTCCCAGCAATGTACCAATGAACTTCCGAAAGGAAAAGACCCTATTCCTGAAGCTTAGAGGGACCACGCCCCAGGGTGTCATTACAGATAGAGGTGAGCAATGCTAAAGCTATCCTCAACCCCGGGGCGCAGGTCAAGTTGTTGTACAGTTCATTTTACAACCAGTGTCTGAAGCATTTACCCTTGACAACCGCAAGGGCACCGGAGGTTTTGGGTACCAGTGCCAGTAATTATCCAGAAGATGATGATTGGTTAATGACCCTGGAGTTCATGGGGCATTGTCTGGGCACCCAGCGTGTCGAGTTGCTTCTGAGGACGTGTGTAGCAGCCTTGAGCTGGTACCGAATTTAAACGAGACCCAGCTGTGGTACGGCCTGGGGGAAGTAGCTGAGGGTGAGGCTCTCCTAGTAGGCGCTCTGAACTACCACGAGGGAGGGGAGTTGACTGCTGAAGACACCTCAGTGAGAGAGAGGTCGCGGCAACTGGACCCTGGGCCATGGAAGATGTAGGCACCGTGTGTGTGGATTATGCGAAGTGGTTTAATGTGCTGGATCTGAGGAGTGCATGTTGCCAGATCCCAAGGAGCGTGGCTGTTGAGCCGAAGACAGCTGTTATTAGTTCCCTAGGATTCTTCTGATCCGTAAAGATGCCCAAGGGCATATCCGGAGTCCTGCATCTTTCCCGCGGGACATGAGGAAGACCATGGGGGAAGTGAAGGTGTATGGAGTTTTGGCGTATGTGGATGACCGCCTAGAGCTTGGATTCGCCTGGGGGGACTATGAGGGGAGGTGAGTGGCTGAGCCCAGGCGACAGAAGCGAAGTATCAAATGTGGAGGAGTTTTTGGCCGGAGGAGTTTGGTGCAATGTGAGAAAAATGACCCGACATACCAGTTGAACTTCCTGGTGTTGGAACAGACGTTGGTGGACCTGGGGGTGGAAACCCAGGTCGTCAATCTGAATGAGACACAGGGGAGAGAGGGGATTTGCACTGCTGAACTGAGTGCTCAGAAATGCCGGCCGGAGACTGAGTGCCGCACTTGTGGGACGACCATTGCAGACTTGGAATTCACGCTCGTCAACGTGGAGAAGGAGCAACGGAATTCCGAGCCGACACTGCGGTCATGTACTGATGAATTAATCCAGCGAGAAGAAACAATGACCCATCTTCGAAGGGATCAGCAGAAACTCAAGACGTCGATCCAGAAAAGATTGGAAGACTTACCAGTTGGGGAAGATCAAGGAAGTGTTCTGACTAAGGCCAACAGAAAACCGAGAGCCCAGGGAGGGGACTTTGACTACACTCCCCAGGAGGTGAAGAACTGGAGGACAGATCTCGGAAAAGGGAGGCGAATGCTTGAAAGGAACCTGAAGATGACTATCGACAGTTTAAATGAAGTGGAAAAACTGAAAGCTAACCTGGAAGACGTCATCAAGAAGAAAAAACTGGAGGCTGAACATCCTTTAACTGCTGCTTTTCAGGTCAGGGTGGAAGAAGCTGGTGGGGTAACTGCGTCCCAGATTGAGATGGCCAAGAACCCTGAGTCAGAACTGCGGAGGCTGTGGCGAGAGTTGAAGGAGTCCCTGAAGCTGGCGTCTCGACTGCAGGAGGCTGAAGGGGTAGCCCCAGCTAAATGTTTCAGTTTGGAGAAACGCAAACAGCAGCTACCGATCGAGAATACAGATTTGAAGGATGATGTGCTGGACATGTGGTACATGCTGCCTTTCGCTAACTACCCCGTGATTGAGGAAGAGACCTTTGGCCCTTCTCCCACTGAGTCAGGTGTAGTGGGGAGGGCTGGCTGTGGGCAGTCTGAGTTGCGGCAGGACCAGGAAGGAAAAGAAGCGGGGCCCCGGACACAGGACAAGGGGCTCCAAGTTGTAATGGTGGCCTGAGTGAGAGAGGAGTTGGCAAGCAGGCCCGAGCTGTCCCTAGTAGTGTCTGAGCCTTTAGGGTTTAGGTGAGGGGGTACGGAGGTCTCGGAGGATTAGAAAGCTCTCAGATAGGTTGACCTATGTAGCGCCCGTGGACGAGCAAAAGGTCCAATGTTTGGGGAGCAATGTCACTGTGTGTATCTGGATGGGTTTCTGTGTCCGTAGGACTGGTTGGCAAGTTATTTAGAAGTCATGAGGACATGACTTTATTTGGTGGGGGGAAAGTGTAAGGTGTTTCTTTTTTATATGTCACTGCGTAGTCTAATTAAAATGGCTTCTTTGTTATGTTATAATTGAAAGGGCTTCTTTGTTATGTTAACTGCTGAGAAAGTCCTCCTGCTAGCAGTTTGTTTGGATCACGTTACTGATAAGAAGGTGTTACGAACCAATTGGGATAGTCGTTATGCTTTTGGTGTGTCTGTAAGATATTGTATGCACGGGGTTTTGGGGCAGAAGGCGGGAGAGAGAGACAGAGGATGGACCAGGTGCTGTGAGTCCGCAACGGGGTCAGACCTCGAGCAGGAGTCCGAGGTCCAGGGTGAGGAGAGGAGACGGAGACAGACTCGTGTGGAGCGTCTGGTCGACCACCGTTGTTGGTCCCAGGCGGCCAGTCGAGGTGGTCCGAGGGGTCGCAGGGTGAAGAAGAAGGGTCCTGAGCTCCAACTGTTTGTGCACGAAGAGATTGAACTTTGATAAGTGCGGCGCCTTTTATTTTCCTTTTATATTTTATTCTCTATTAATTATATAGTTCCAGCAATATCTATAAACCGTAAACCATTTAATCGTATCGGGTGTATTGTCTGTTGTTTGGGCAGGGTGGGGTACATCACACAGCATCCACACAAACTAATTACCCAGTTTGGCGGGGCCAAGGGCTGTTTCCCTGGACGACAGCGAGCCAAGCGACCAAGGTTGGCCGGGGGGCTACACTAGACATGCTTGGAACCCTGGAGATCAGCAAGAACAAATGGAGTCAGTATATTGGGCATCTGGTCCACTGCTACAACTGTACACAGAATGAAGCTACAGGACACTCGCCATATTATTTGATATTTGGGCGCGAAGGAAGATTGCCTGTTGACCTTTGTTTTGGGACTGGTGGGGAAGATTTGCCACAGAAGAGCTATCTGAAGTATGTGCCTGACATGAGAAGGGAAGTGCAAAAGCCTAATGAACCAGCAGAGGTCTCTGCTACCAAGCAGAATCAAGGAAATAAAAGGAGATATGATAAAAAGATTAGGTCCTCCCAACTGATGACTGGAGCCAGAGTTCTCTTAAAGAATTTGGGGCTACAATGGAAGCATAAATTGGCTGACCACTGGATGGTTATGCCTCACATAGTGGAGAGTCAGATGCCAAACCTACCAGTTTTCCAGGAGAAACCAGAGGATGGGAATGGACCTTCCAAGATTCTCCGTCACCACCAACTTCTACCTCCAGGATGAGAGGCGCATGTTGATCCAGAGCGTCACGTGGACCCTACACCTAGTAAGAGGACTCTGCGGCAACACAGGAAAACAGAAGGACAAGCAGTGGAAAAGAATGGAAGGGACACTGAATATAGTACGGAGTCAGAGGATGAAGAAATGGAGGTATGGTATAAGCTACCCTATGCAAACTCCCCAATAATTGATGGAGATTCCCAAACCTTCCCACCCTGATGCGGATGAAACAGGAGGGACTAGCAGTGGACAAACAGGCTTGCGGCTGGACAACGAAGGGAAACTAGGCTCTAGGGTAACTGGGAGTGAAGCTGAGCTCAGCCAAGTGACAGGAGGACCCAAGTTGCCAGAAGGCACGAGTAATGGGCAGGGAGAGGCCTCTCCATGCAGAAAGGAACGATCCCAGAGAGTGCCCAAAACCGAAGTAGTAAATGATGGGATAAGGAGGCTTCAAAGAGTCAGAAAACCCCTAGATAGGCTGGCCTATGTCGCACAGGGAGTAGAGAGTGTTGCACCTATTCCACTAGTGAGATATGTCACTACCATCTACAAATGGATTGGAGGTTCTTATGTCACGAGGTTCCTTTGAAAACTTATTAATGAGGGGATGATGAATTATTTCAAGTCATGAGGACAAGATTATTTTGGTCGGTGGGGGGGGAGGGGGAGGGGAGAGGGGAAAGAGTGTTTCGTCCTGGTAGAGGTTTTACTGCTTTTGAAGCTTAGAAAAATAGATGGCTATGCGGTAGGGAAATTCTAGGCAGTTTCTAAAGTAGGTTATATGGCCGGCACAACATTGTGGGCCGAAGGGCTGTAATGTGCTGTAGATACCTAGGCTTTATGATAATGTTGCAGGGTATTTCATGTAATGGTCTTTCTGTAGCAGTGTTTGGGTTAATGTTAGAGGTAAGGGATGCTAAGGAATATGAGCCCTCCAGTCAGGAGAGTGAAACAGGGAAAAGGTTCTAGGAAAGGCTGGGGAAGCAGTTTTGTGACTGACAACGGTGGTGGGTCTTTATCTCGGTTTGGTGGCAGATGAAGAGGGAAGAAGAAGCTGGAGAGAACCAGCCGTAGGATTCAATCCGGTGGGGAAACATGATTCAATGGAGCCCAGGCACAGAGGTCTACCGACGATCAGTGAATATGGCTTTTGGAAGATTTGAGCTCCAAACTGTGCACATCTGACTGTTCAATTAAAATAGGCCCTGGTGTTTTTTCTCTCTTTTCTTTCCAAATTCTTTGGTTATGCTAACGCTCACAAATATAACTGCATGCAGTGTGCAATCTGTTACCTCATGCTGACTGGCTATTGCAGGGCAGTCGATCACACAGCATTCACACAAACTGGGGTCTGGCTGGGCGAGACACCCCAACCCCACGGATTTAGTGGGACCAAAGTCATTTACTCCCTAGACGTACAAAGCCAAAGAAAGGAGTGTTCTCACCGTGGAATCCAATGGCTGTTAGCAAAGGGCTAACGAGCCACATTTCCAGAGACACCCAGTAAAAGGCGGTTTCATGTACAGTTAGGGTTAGTGAGCTGTGAGCATGCTATGTTGGCACCTAAAGCATGGTGATACTTGTGGGATGCCCTGCACAAACTCTGCCGATTTGATTTGTCACATGTACGTTTCAATGTGACTAATAAAGCTAATCTTCATAATCTGTTAATCGAATATTTACTCATCTCCATAGCTCTGACCACATTCAGTAGGTTTCACTCAGCAAAATAATTTTAAATATTAGCATAAACATCAGCTCAGATAGCAACAGAGCAGATTTATGGCTACATCTCCATTTTTACCAATACTCATTCAATGACATCTTTCCAAAATAAATCACTTGCCATAAATATGAAAGATCAATCAATTCCTATTTTTTAATGGGTAATCTTAGTTGCAATGCATTCTTGTCCTGCAAATGTTTAAATTGATCAGATTAAACAGTGTACCTAGATAAACTGAAAAGCTACCAAACATTTGAGATTGGATCCTATTACATGTACATTAACTGTCACACAACAGGGCTGAAAAAGGATACTGTTCATTCAACAGTTCATTGTGCCATTAAAACCCATTACCACAAATTCCTGTAGCCATTTGCACAAGCACCTTAATTTGCCACGAGATTATTCAACAGTTTCAACCCGGTATTTTTACATGTACTTGAGTCAATTACAGGATGCAGGGATTATATGCCCTTAAAGTCATGATTCAGCATCTTAAAACACAAAAAACAGCAAGGGAAACACATGCCTAATATATACAAATAAGCATTTATTTCAAACAGAGAAACTACAAGATCAGTAGAATATACTGTATGTGCTTTGTCAAATGATAATCACCTATCACCTTTTCAAATCCTGTCCTTACTTTCTCCACGGCACTCAGCTTCTTGTTTTGTATATTTCCAGAATCCAAGATACTTTCTTCTGTGTTCATGCAATTCTAGACTATTATATATTTATTTACTTAGCGACACAGCAGAGTAGGCCCTTCTGACCCTTTGAATCACACTGCCCCAGCAACCCCTGATAAACTCAATTTAACTCTAACCTAATCACAGGACAACTTACAAAGACCAATTAACCTACTTGGTACGTCTTTGGACTGTGGGAGGAAACTGGAGCATCCGGGAAAAACCCAAGCATCCCACGGGAGGACGTATGGAGACTCCCTACATAGGACGGCAGAATTAAACTCTGAAGTCCTGAGCTGTAATAGCTTCATGCTAACAACTATGCTACTGTGGCACCCTTAAAGGCATCCGTTAGTCTTGTGAGACCATGGATCTGCGCCTGGAAAGTCTTCACTCTCCAGGGCGCAGGCCTGGGCAAGGTTGTATGAAAGACCGGCAATTGCCCATGCTGCAAGTCTCCCCTCTCCACGACACCGATGTTGTCCAAGGGAACAGCAAGAGCCGATACAGCTAGTGTCACCAGTGTCGTTGGAGAGCACTGTGTGGTTAAGTGCCTTGCTCAAGGACACAATACGCTGCCTCGGCTGGGGTTCGAACTCACGACCTTCAGGTCGCTAGTCGAATGCCTTAACCACTTGGCCACACGCCTTCACATCTGTGATTTTAACTGATCCAGCAAAAACAGTGCTTTTAACTGTCCAGGCTATTTCTTCAGAATTCCTTCCAGACGACCTGATCTGTTACAAGCTACAAGGTATGGAATTAGAGCTAAAGCACAAGACTGGATGATTCTTTTAGTTAACATAAACACAAGTCAGGTGAACTGTCTCATAGAACATATAATAGTACAGCACAGTACAGGTCCTTCGGCCCACATTGTTGTGCCGGCCCTCAATCCCTGCCTCCCATATAACCCCCATCTTAAATTCCTCCATATACCTGTCTAGTAGTCTCTTAAACTTCACTAGTGTATCTGCCTCCATCATTGACTCAGGCAGTGCATTCCACGCACCAACCACTCTCTAAGTAAAAACCCTTCCTCTAATATCCCCCTTGAACTTCCCACCCCTTACCTTAAAGCCATGTCCTCTTGTATTGAGCAGTGGTGCCCTGGGGAAGAGGTGCTGGCTATCCACTCTATCTATTCCTCTTAATATCTTATATACCTCTATCATGTCTCCTCTCATCTTCCTTCTCTCCAAAGAGTAAAGCCCTAGCTCCTTTAATCTCTGATCATAATGCATAGTCTCTAAACCAGGCAGCATCCTGGTAAATCTCCTCTGTACCCTTTCCAATGCTTCCACATCCTTCCTATAGTGAGGTGACCAGAACTGGACACAGTACTCCAAGTGTGGCCTAACCAGAGTTTTATAGAGCTGCATCATTACATCGCGACTCTTAAACTCTATCCCTCGACTTACAAAAGCTAACACCCCATAAGCTTTCTTAACTACCCTATCCACCTGTGAGGCAACTTTCAGGGATCTGTGGACAGGTACCCCGAGATCCCTCTGCTCCTCCACACTACCAAGTATCCTCCCATTTACTTTGTACTCTGCCTTGGAATTTATCCTTCTAAAGTGTACCACTTCATATTTCTCCGGGTTGAACTCCATCTGCCACTTCTCAGCCCACTCCTGCAGACTATCAATGTCTCTATGCAATCTTTGACAATCCTCTACACTATCTACAACACCACCAACCTTTGTGTCATCTGCAAACTTGCCAACCCACCCTTCTACCCATACATCCAGGTCGTTAATAAAAATCACGAAAAGTAGAGGTCCCAGAACAGATCCTTGTGGGACACCACTAGTCACAATCCTCCAATCTGAATGTACTCCCTCCACCACGATCCTCTGCCTTCTGCAGGCAAGCCAATTCTGAATCCACATGGCCAAACTTCCCTGGATCCCATGCCTTCTAACTTTCTGAATAAGCCTACTGTGTGGAACCTTGTCAAATGCCTTACTAAAATCCATATAGATCACATCCACTGCACTACCCTCATCTATATGCCTGGTCACCTCCTCAAAGAACTCTATCAGGCTTGTTAGACACGATCTGCCCTTCACAAAGTCATGCTGACTGTCCCTGATCAGACCATGATTCTTTAAATGCCCACAGATCCTATCTCTAGGAATCTTTTCCAACACCTTTCCCACCACAGACATAAGGCTCACTGGTCTGTAATTACCCAGACTATCCCTACTACCTTTCTTGAACAAGGGGACAACATTCGCCTCCCTCCAATCCTCCAGTACCATTCCCGTAGACAACGAGGACATAAAGATCCTAGCCAGAGGACCAGCAATTTCTTCCCTCACCTCGTGGAGCAGCCTGGGGAATATTCCGTCAGGCCCCGGGGACTTATCCGTCCTAATGTATTTTAATAACTCCAACATCTCCTCTCCCTTAATATCAACATGCTCCAGAACATCAACCTCACTCATATTGTCCTCACCGTCATCAAGTTCCCTCTCATTGGTGAACACCAAAGAAAAGTATTCATTGATGACCTCAATCACTTCCACAGCCTCCAGGCACATCTTCCCACCTTTATCTCTAATCGGTCCTACCTTCATCCCATTCCCATTCAGATATGTCCATACATGGCCTCCTTTACTGCCACGATGAGGCCAAACTCAGGTTGGAGGAGCAACACCTCATATACCATCTAGGTAGTCTCCAGCTCCTTGGTATGAACATAGAATTCTCCAACTTCCAGTAATCTCCCCCTCCCTTCCCCTATCCCTATTTCACACTGCCCCTCCCCCAGCTGCCTATCACCTCCCTCATGGTTCTGCCTCCTTCTACTACCCATTGTGTTTTCCCCTATTCGTTCTTCACCTTTCCTGCCTATCACCTCCCTGCTTCCCCTCCCCCACCCTTTTATCTTTCCCTTATTCGTTTTTCACCTCGAACCTTCCAGCCTTCTCCTTCCCACCCTCCCCCCACCTTCTTTATAGGGCTTCTGCCCCTTCCCTCTACAGTCCTGACGAAGGGTTCCGGCCCGAAACGTTGACTCATCATTTCCACGGATGCTGCCCGACCTGCTGAGTTCCTCCAGCGTGTTGTGAGTGTTGCTTTGACCCCAGCATCTGCAAGGTATTTTGTGTTCACTCCTGTCATCCTTTTGTTCTTCACATAATTGAAGAATGCCTTGGGGTTTTCCTTTACCCTACTTGCCAAGGCCTTCTCATGCCCCCTTCTTGCTCTTCTCAGTCCCTTCTTAAGCTTTCTTACTACCCTATATTCCTCAATAGACCTATCTGATCCTTGCTTCCTAAACCTCATGTATGCTGCCTTCTTCCACCTGACTAGATTTTCCACCTCATTTGTCACCCATGGTTCCTTCACCCTACCATTCTTTATCTTCCTCACCGGGATAAATTTATCCCTAACATCCTGCAAGAGATCCCTAAACATCGACCACATGTCCATGGTACATTTCCCTGCAAAAACATCATCCCAATTCACACCCGCAAGTTCTAGCCTTATAGCCTCATAATTTGCCCTTCCCCAATTAAAAATGTTCCTGTCCTCTCTGATTCTATCCTTTTCCATGATAATGCTCAAGGCCAGGGAGCGGTGGTCACTGTCCCCCAGATGCTCACCCACTGAGAGATCTGTGACCTGACCTGGTTCGTTACCAAAAGACCAAAATTGGGCCCTTGAAGACAGAAGCGGGTGAATTTATTATGGGGAACAAGGAAATGGCAGACGAGTTGAACAGGTACTTTGGATCTGTCTTCACTAGGGAAGACACAAACAATCTCCCAGATGTAATAGTGGCCAAAAGACCTAGGGTAATGGATGAATTGAAGGGAATTTATATTAGGCTGGAATTGGTGTTGGATAGGCTGTTGGGTCTGAGGCTGATAAGTCCCCGGGACCTGATGGTCTGCATCCCAGGGTACTTAAGGAGGTGGCTTCAGAAATCGTGGACGCATTGGTAGTCATTTTCCAATGTTCTATAGATTCAGGATCAGTTCCTGTGGATTGGAGGGTGGCTAATGTTGTCCCTTTCTTCAAGAAGGGAGGAGGAAAGAAAATAGGGAATTATAGACCAGTTAGCCTGATTTCAGTGGTGGGAAAGATGCTGGAGTCAATTATAAAAGATGAAATTACGACACATCTGGATAGTAGTAACAGGATTGGTCTGAGTCAGCATGGATTTACGAAGGGGAAATCGTGCTTGACTAATCTTCTGGAATTTATTGAAGATGTAACTGTGAAAATGGACAAGGGAGAGCCAGTGTACCTGTACTTTCAGAAAGCCTTTGATAAAGTCCCACATAGGAGATTAGTGGGCAAAATTAGGGCACATGATATTGGGGGCAGAGTACTGACATGGATTGAAAATTGGCTGGCTGACAGAAAACAAAGAGTAGCGATTAACGGGTCCCTTTCGGAATGGCAGGCGGTGACCAGTGGGGTACCACAGGGATCAGTGCTGGGACCACAGCTGCTTACAATATATATTAATGATTTAGATGAGGGAATTAAAAGTAACATTAGCAAATTTGCTGATGACACAAAGCTGGGAGGCAGTGTGAAATGTGAGGAGGATGTTATGAGAACGCAGGGTGACTTGGACAGGCTGGGTGAGTGGGCAGATGCACGGTAGATGCAGTTTAATGTGGATAAATGTGAGGTTATCCACTTTGGTGGTAAGAACGGAAGTTAGAGAAGTCGATGTTCATGCCATCAGGTTGGAGGCTACCCAGACGGAATATAAGGTGTTGTTCCTCCAACCTGAGTGTGGCTTCATCTTTACAGTAGAGGAGGCCGTGGATAGACATAACTTCCGCTAATGCTCCACCTCCCCCTCATACCCCATCTGTCACTTATTTTTATACACACATTCTTTCTCTCACTCTCCTTTTTCTCCCTCTGTCCCTCTGAATTTACCCCTTGCCCATCCTCTGGGTCCCCCCCCCGCCTTTCTTCCCGGACCTCCTGTCCCATGATCCTCTCGTATCCCTTTTGCCTATCACCTGTCCAGCTCTTGGCTCCCTCCCTCCCCTTCCTGTCTTCTCCTATCATTTTGGATCTCCCCCTCCAACTTTCAAATCCCTTACTCACTCTTCCTTCAGTTAGTCCTGACGAAGGGTCTCGGCCTGAAACGTCGACTGCACCTCTTCCTAGAGATGCTGCCTGGCCTGCTGCGTTCACCAGCAACTTTGATGTGTGTTGCTTGAATTTCCAGCATCTGCAGAATTCCTGTTGTTTGCATTATCTAAATGGAGTCAAGTTAGGAAAAGGGGAAGCACAACCAGATCTAGGTGTTCTTGTACATCAGTCACTGAAAGCAAGCATGCAAGTACTGCAGGCAGTGAAGAAAGCTAATGGTATGCTGGCCTTCATAACAAGGGGAATTGAGTATAAGAGCAAAGAGGTCCTTCTGCAGCTGTACAGGGCCCTGGTGAGACCACACCTGGAGTACCGTGTGCAGTTTTGGTCTCCAAATTTGAGGAGGGACATTCTTGCTATTGAGGGAGTGCAGCGTAGGTTCACAAGGTTAATTCCCGGGATGGCGGGACTGTCATACGTCGAAAGATTGGAGCGACTGGGCTTGTATACTCTGGAACTTAGAAGGCTGAGAGGGGATCTTATTGAAACATATAAGATTATTAAGGGATTGGACATGCTGGAGGCAAGAAGCATGTTCCCGCTGATGGGTGAGTCCAGAACCAGAGGCCACAGTTTAAGAATTAGGGGTAGGCCATTTAGAACCGAGTTGAGGAAAAACTTTTTCACCCAGAGAGTGGTGGATATATGGAATGCTCTGCCCCAGAAGGCTGTGGAGGCCGAGTCTCTGGATGCTTTCAAGAAAGAGATGGATAGAGCTCTTAAAGATAGTGGAATCAAAGGTTATGGGGATAAGGCAGGAACTGGATACTGATAGTGGATGATCAGCCATGATCACAGTGAATGGCGGTGCTGGCTCAAAGGGCCGAATGGCCTACTCCTGCACCTATTGTCTATTGTTACCTAATACTAGATCTAGTATGGCATTCCCCCTAGTCGGCCTGTCAACATACTGTGACAGGAATCCGTCCTGGATACACTTAACAAACTCTGCTCCATCTAAACCATTGGAACTAATCAGGTGCCGATCAATATTAGGGAAGTTAAAGTCACCCATGATAACAACCCTGTTATTTTTGCACCTTTCCAAAATCTGCCTCCCAATCTGCTCCTCAGTATCTCTGCTGCTACCAGGGGGCCTATAGAATACTCCCAATAGAGTAACTGCTCCCTTCTTATTCCGGACTTCCACCCATACTGACTCAAAAGAGGATCCTGCTACATTATCCACCCTTCTGTAGCTGTAATAGTATCCCTGACCAGTAATGCCACCCCTCCTTCCCTCCCCCCTTTATCCTTTTAAAGTCTTCCATAAATATAAATGCTAAAAATGTTTATAATTCCTTATTTTAAAGAAATAAGGTGCTTTATGGGAATAGAAATGGGTTAACAAATTGAAAAAGTAAGTCTACTCAGACTATTGTAAATTTATATAGCTCAATACTCAGTTTCAAATGGAAACATGAAATATTAAATATTGTACATAAATTTTACTAGATTTGCACTCTTAAGGCATGGTGTATTTGTGTATTTCCAATCATTCACTCTCAAAAATTAACAACTGAAATTGATTAAGTAAAGAATGACTGATGGCATTGACATATTAATGCACTGTAGGAAAATCTCTGAATGCGTCAAAAAAAGCAATGAATTAGCTGAACTTATGAACTATTGGATGCATAAAACCCTCTTATCTCCTCTCCACAGAATTCTGCAGTCTGCAGACTTCAGTCAAGTGTCAGTCATCCATGAATATTCCGATATATTTTACATTCACTATTATTTAAATATTATTTCTGGTTATGACAGTCCCAAAAATGTCAAATTCTTAAACTGTCCACCATACAAGCACCATGAGAGGAGGCAGACTATATTGACAATATTTCAAATAAAATTTAATTTTATGTTAAGTACAAACCTAAGAGCCGATCACATTGATTAACACTGTCACGTAATGTGGAATATTGCCCAGTTACATCCTGTTCATAAAATCCAGTTATAACCCAGTCTACTTTCAATCACCAGGAAAATTACTAAAGCTGTTGCAGACATTGCAAGTGTTCGCCAATCATGTTCTTTTCCAACACCCAAGTGCCAGACCCCTTCACCATATCCAGCAAACTTTTTGGTCTATTCTTTATGCCAACCCTGACTGACAAGTCGACAAAAGAGCCCGATGACAAACGAGAAACAAGGTTATCTTGGAAGCAACCTGGATCCCTGAAGTTACTTACATAAATTTATGAAGCATAGGAACAAGTCCTTCAGCTCAAATCATCCATGCCAACCAAGTTATCTACCTGAACTTATCCCATTTGCCTGTATTTGGCCCATATCTAGCTAAACCTTTCCGATCCACGTAACTGTCCAAAATGAAACCATCTCTACTGCTTCCTCTGACAGCTCATTCCATAAAGAAACAATCCAAACCAGTGACCTCTAGAACCAAGGACCAGCAATATCACCACTACAGAATCTCCAAATAACACACCATCTTAATTTGGAAATGTATCATTTGTCACTGGGTCAAAATCCTGGAACTTCCTAACCAACAGCCTTGCGAAGTACTTTTACAGAAGAAATGTAGCAGTTCAAGATGGTGGCTCATCAAGACCTTCTCAAGGGCAATTAAGCACGAGCAATAAATGCTCACTTTTGCCAGTGACACCTAGATCCCAAAAACATAAAAATTACAGTCCGCTATCACTTATCAATTTAACTTTTTATAGGCAGCACCAGAAAATTTTGAATGATTCAACAATTTACATTTAGAATTTTGCATTTCCAATAAAGTATGCTTTTCCTATTTCTTAAAATTTTTTGAGAACTTTTCTAAGGATCAGTATAATAGAGAAGACATCTCATAGTTCATAGAGCCATGTTTTAATATTGTGCTAATCGTTCAGAGAGTCTACCCATCTCTACCACCTGAAGTATTTCACACATATTCCTTCCAAGTTTACTCACAAGTATATACTCTGCAAGGAGCTCTTAAATGATGTTCAGGATAGCACTTTTGTATACATGGTAAGTTACATTTGAAAGGCATTTGAAGTGCAAAGGTTGCTTTAAAAATTTGGAGATCATAAATTTTATACATTGAAATGCACTACAGCATGCAGACTTCCATAAATTCATCATGAAAATTAAGAACATGCATTTATCTACCTTTTAAATACATGAAATGATAGATAAGTTGTGCAAAGGGAGACCAAAACAGTGACATAGTGCTCACGGGCTCATGAACCATTCAGAAATCTGATGGCAGAGGACAAGGGGTTGCACCTAAAACATTCCTAGCTGTTCTGACAGATGCCGTAAATATAAAATAAAGATGATGCTGGAAACACTCGGTGGGATAGGCAGCTTCTGTGGAAAGACAAAACTTGTCAAAGGGCCTTCAGGAAACTGGGAAAGAGTGAAAACATGCTTGCCTTAAGTTGCAGAGTGAGGAGGAGAGGAATGGATAGGGGAAGATAAATATCCCCAAGACCAGCACTCCTATAAGGATAGGATATATACAAGATAATCTGATCAGTAACATTTTAGAGAGGAAAAGAAAGTGCATTGAACAAAAGAAACATTAAAGCCATGAAGTAACAGCAATTTAAAAGTCAGAAAAAAATAAAAGCAATGTAAAAGCTTCAAATTACAGGATTGTGGGATATGCCCAGCATTACAGGCTGTGCTAATGGAGAGAGAAAAACTCTGCCAATATTGAAAATGGCTAGTCCAGTTAATAGCTAAATAAAGCAAGTTACCTAAAGCAGAAGAATTCTATATCCAGCCTGGAAGACTGTAATATGTTCAAAGTACGAAGTACGTTTATTATCCAATAATGCTTATGTTGCCATATACAACCTTAAGGTTCATTTCTTGCAGACCTTTACAGGTAAAATAAAGAAATACCATAGAATTTATGAAAAACTATACATAAACAAAGACTGATAAACAAGCAAAGTGCAAAAAAGACGAATGATGCAAATAAAAAATATTAAGAACATGAATTTTAAAGATCATTGGAAGTGAGTTTGTCGGTTACAGAATCAGTTCAGAGCTGTCAGCAGTGAAGTTATCCACAGAGGTTCAGGAGCCTAATGGATGTAGGGTAATAACTGGTCCTGAATCAGTTGGTGTGTGACCAAAGGCTTCTGTACTTTCTGCATAATAGTAGTAGTGAGACAAGAGCATGGCCTAGATGGTGGTGGTCTTCGATAATGGATACTGCTTTCTTGTGGCAGCAGTCCATGTAAATGTGCTTGATAGTGGAGAGGACTTTTCTTGTGATGGACTGTGCTATATACACCTCTTTCTGTAGTCTTTTCCATTCCTGGGCATTGATGCTTCCATACCAAGCCATTATGCAACAATGCAACTAATACCGTGCATCTCTAGAAGTTCATTAATGTATTTAGTGACATGCTGAACCCATGCAGACTTCAACAAAATTAGAGGTGTCTTTGTGCCTTTATGTAATGCCACTTACATGCTGATCCCAAGACAGGTCCTCTAATATGATAAAGCCAAGGAATTTAAAGCTCAAACAAGAGAAAATCTGCAGATTCTGGAAATCCGAGCAACAGACACAAAATGCTGGAGGAACTCAGCAAGCCAGGCAGCATCAATGGAAAAGAGTACAGTCAAGGTTTTGGGCCGAGACCCTTCACCCTCGCTACCTCCAATCTAATATGGACTGGCTCATGGACCTCCGGCTTCTTCCTCCTGTAATTGATAATCAGCTCTTTGTTTTACCAGGTGGAAGATAGATATTATTGCTCAAGCTTACATAATGCCTTGTTACTCTCCATCATACTCCCATTGAATGACTATACCATGGTTGTCACGGACTTTATCAGTTGTAGACAAGTGTGTCCTCACTAAATCATTCAGTCTTCCCTAACCAGAAGCCCTGGATGAATAATGAGATCCGCAGTCTGCTGAGGGCCAGGTCACAGGTATTCAAGTCTAGTGACCAAGCAAGTTACTAGAAGTCCAGGTACAATTTCTAGAAAGCCATCTCACAGGCAAAAGTGGCAATTCCGGACTAAACGTGAATCAACGAAGGATGATTGACAGTTGTGGTGGGGCTTGAACACAATCTTAGAAAGTAAAATCAAACAAAATAGGTGACAACATGGCTTTGCTTCCAGATAAGTTCAATGCCTTCTGTGCTCGCTTCGACAGTCCCAAAGTCCCGAATATGGACTCCCAAAGCTCCCGATAATCCAGTGATTACAGTCTCTGAGGCCAATGTGTGAGCAGCCTTTAGGAGGGCAAACCCACCAAATGAATCTGGCCCAGAATGGGTACCTGGCCGAGTATTAAAGACCTGTGTTTTGAGAGTTTGGTGATTAAGCATATTAACTCCTGCCTGAGATATGGATCTGCTCCAATTTGCCTAGCAGAGCAACAGGTCTATAGCAGATGCCATCTCATTAGCTCTTCATTCAACCTATAAACATCTGAACAGCAAAAATGCATACATCAGGATGCTCTTTATGTGCTACAGCTCAGCATTCAATAACATCATCCCCTCAAAACTAATCATTAAGCTTCAAGACCTTGGCCTCATTACCTCCTTGTGCAATTGGATCCTCAATTTCTTCTCGTGGTCCCCAGTCAGCTTGGATTTGCAACACCATCTCTTCCACAATCTCCATCAACACAGGTGTTCCAAAAGGCTATGGGCTCAGCTGCCTGCTCGACTGACTTTACATTTATGACTGTGTGGCTAAACACAGCTCCAATGCCATATTCAAGTTTGCTGACACCACCACTTCTGTAGGCCGAATCAAAGGTGGTGGCGAATCAGCACATAGGAGGAAGATTGAAAGTCTGGCTGAGTGGTGCCACAACAACCTTTCACTCGATGTCAGCAAGACCAAGGAGCTGATTACTGAATTCAGGAGGAGGAAACCACAGGTTCATGAGCCAGTCCTCATCGGAGGACTAGAAGTGGAGAATGTAAGTAACTTTAAATTCCTCTGTGTTATCATTTCACAGAACCTGTCCTGTGCCCAACACGCGTGCAATTACGAAGAAAGCACGGCTCTACTTCTTTAGAAGTTTGTGAAGGTTCAGCATGACATCTAAATCTTGGACAAACTTCTGCAGATATGTGGTGGAGAGTATACTTACTGGCTGTATCACAGCCTGATAGGGAAACATCAGTGCCATTGAACAGAAAATCCTACAAAAAGTAGTAGATACCATCCAGTCCATCATGGGTAAAGCCCTCCCCACCATTGAGCACATCTACATAAAGCACTGTCACAGGAAAGCAGCATCCATCAAGGACCCCACCACCCTAGTCATGCTCTCTTCTCACTGCTGTCATCTAGAAAGTGATTCAAGAGCCTCAGAACTCAATACCACCAGGTTAAGGAACAGCTATTAGCTTCTCAGAGACCGTGTTAGGGATCTGGAGCTGCAGCTTGATGACCTACTGCTTATTAGGGAGAGTGAAGAGGTGATAGACAGGAGCTACAGGAAGGCAGTCATCCCTAGGCTACAGGGGTTAGAAAATTGGGTGACTGTTAGGAGAGGGAAGGAAAATGCCTGGATAGTGGAGAGAACCCCTGTGGCTGCCCCCCTCAGCAACAAGCATCTCATTTTGGATGCTGTTGAGGGTGACGACCTGACAGGGGACGGCCACGGTGACCGGGTCTCTGGCACTGAGCCTGGCGCTGTTGTGCAGGAGGGAAGGAGGGAGAAGAGGAATGCAGTAGTCATAGGGGATTCCATAGTCAGGGGAACAGACAGGAGATTCTGTGAGCCTGATAGAGATACCCGCATGGTGTGTTGCCTCCCAGGTGCCAGGGTATGGGATATCTCGGATTGGGTCCAGAATATTCTGAAGGGGGAGGGCGAGAAGCCAGTTGTCTTGGTACATGTTGGTACCAATGACATAGATAGGAAAAGGGAGGAGGTCCTGAAGGGAGATTTCCGGGAGTTAGGAAGGAAGCTGAGAAGCAGGACCTCCAGGGTAGTAATCTCGGGATTGCTACCTGTGCCACGTGCTAGCGAAGGCAAGAATAGTAGGATCAGGCAGATGAATGTGTGGCTGAGAACTGGTGCAGAGGGCAGGGCTTCAGATTCTTGGATCATTGGGATCTCTTTTGGGGAAAGTATGACCTGTTCAAAAAGGTCCATAGATGGAATACACCTAAACCCCAAAGGGACCAATAACCTGGCAGGAAGGTTTAATAGAGCTGTTAGGGAGGGTTTAAACTAATTTGGCAGGGGGATGGGAACCGGAATGACAGAGCGGAGGAGGGGGAAAACAAAAATAAATCTAAGATAGTGAGCAGTAAAGATGTCAGGAAGGACAGGCAGGGGATGAGGCAAATTTGCAGCCATTGGGATGAGTTGCAGTGCAATAAAGTTGCAGTGCAATCAAAGCAATACCAAATACTGGTCTTAAGGTGTTATACTTAAATGCACGCAGTGTAAGGAATAAGATGGATGATCTTGTCGTACAGCTACAGATTGGCAGATATGATATTGTGGCCATCACTGAGACGTGGCTAAAGGATGTATGTCTCTGGGAGCTGAACGTCCAAGGATACACGGTGTATCGGAAGGATAGGAAGGTAGGCAGAGGGGGTGGTGTGGCTTTATTGGTAAGAAATGATATTAAATTATCAGAAAGAGGTGACATAGGATCGGAAAGTGCACAATATTTAAGGGTTGAGCTAAGAAATCACAGGGGTAAAAGGATCCTGATGGCAGTTATATACAGGCCTCCAAACCACTGCAGTGATGTGGACTACAAATTACAACAGGAAATAGAAAAGGCTTGTCAGAGGGGCAGTGTTATGATAATTGTGGGGGATTTTAACATGCGAGTGGATTGGGAAAATCAGGTCGGCACTGGATCTCAAGAGAGAAAATTTGTAGAATGTCTACGAGATGGCTTTTTAGAATAGCTTGTTGTTGAGCCCACTAGGGGATCGGCTGTACTGGATTGGGTATTGTGTAATGAACTGGAGGAGATTAGAGAGATTGAGGTGAAGGAACCCTCAGGAGGAAGTGATCATAACATGATCAAGTTCACTGTAAAATTTGAGAATGAGAAGCTGAAATCCAATGTGTCGGTATTTCAGTGGAGTAAAGGAAATTACAGTGGCATGACAGAGGAACTGGCCAAAGTCGACTGGAAAGGGACACTAGCGGGAAGGACGGCAGAGCAGCAGTGGCTGGAGTTTATAAGAAAAGTGAGGAAGGTGCAAGACAGATATATTCCAAAAAAGAAGAAATTTTCTAATGGAAAAAGGATGCAACTGTGGCTGACAAGAGAAGTCAAAGCCAAAGTTAAAGCAAAGGAGAGGATATACAAGGAATCAAAAATTAGTGCGAAGACAGAGGATTGGGAAGTTTTTAAAAGCTTGCAAAAGGAAAATAAGAAGGTCATTAAGAGGGAAAAGATGAACTATGAAAAGAAACTAGCAAATAATATCAAAGAGGATACTAAAAGTTTTTTCAAGTATATAAAGAGTAAAAGACAGGTGAGAGTAGATATAGGACCAATAGAAAATGATGCTGGAGAAATCGTAATGGGAGATAAGGAGATGGCGGAGGAACTGAACGAGTATTTTACATTAGTCTTCACTGAGGAAGACATCAGCAGTATACCGGACACTCAAGGGTGTCAGGGAAGAGAAGTGAACGCAGTCACAATTACAACAGAGAAAGTACTCAGGAAGCTGAATAGTCTAAGGGTAGATAAATCTCTCGGATCAGATGGAATGCACCCTTGTGTTCTGAAGGAAGTAGCTGTGGAGATTGCAGAGGCATTAGCAATGGTCTTTCAAAAGTCATAGATTCTGGCATGGTTCCGGAGGACTGGAAGATTGCAAATGTCACTCCGCTATTTAAGAAGGGGGCAAGGAGGCAAGAAGGGGGACCTCATAGAAACATTTCGAATGTTGAAAGGCATGGACAGAGTGGATGCGGCAAAGTTGTTTCCCACAGTGGGGGAGTCTAGTACGAGAGGGCATGACTTAAGGATTGAAGGGCGCCCATTCAGGACAGAGATGCGAAGAAATTTTCTCAGCCAGAGGGTGGTGAATCCGTGGAATTTGTTGCCACGGGCGGCAGTGGAGGTCAAGTCACTGGGTGTATTTAAGGCAGAGATTGATAGGTATCTGAGTAGCCAGGACATCAAAGGTTGTGGTGAGAAGTCGGTGCAGTGGGACTAAATGGGAGATTGGATGAGCTCATGATAGAATGGTGGAGCAGAATCGATGGGCCGAATGGCTGGCTTCTGCTCCTTTGTCTTATGGTCTTATGGTAATCTCGGGATTGCTGCCTGTGCCACGCAACAGTGAGGAAAGGAATAGAATGAAGTGATAGATAAATACATGGTTGAAGAATTAGAGCGGGGGTTAGGAATTCAGATTTCTGGATAATTGGAATCTCTTCTGGGGCAGGTGGGGCCTGTATAAAAGGGACTGGTTGCACTTGAATCCAAGGGAGACCAATATTCTTGCGGGGATATTTACTAGAGCTGTTGGGAGTGTTTTAAGCTAATAAGGCAAGGCAATGGGAACCAGGATGATAGAGCTGAGGATAAGCCAAGAGGTTTATAAGTAGATGATGGGTGTAACATGAACATAAGGAAGAAGAAGCCAATGAATGGGTATACATGCAGACAGAGCAAAGAGTTAAATCACACTACAGGGACAAAATTCAAAGGGGAGAGGAATGCAGGACTAAAGGCGCTGTGTTTTAATGCATGCAGTATTCAGAACAAGGTGAATGAACTCATGGCGCAATGTCGGTATGACATTGTGGGCATCACTGAGTTGTGACTGAAAGGAGGCCATAGTTGGGAGCTTAACATCAAAAGATATATCTTGTATTGAAGGGTTCAGCCTGAGAGTCCGGCTCGAATTCGGAAGCCCAAGATCTCAGGGCTCTGGAGATGGGCGGATCGAGGATCGGTGTCACAGCAGGAGACCCACGTGTCGTCGGGGGGAGTCGGGATATCTGCTGTGGGCCCAAAGACCCGGGATCTTTGCAAACTTCGGGCACAGCGCTAAAAACAAAAGCGACGTAACAGACTTCTAAAATCATAAGCCAGCGAGTTGTTAGTTATGTCTCCCCGCTCGCTGCGGGAGAAAACGGAGAACACCTCCTTCTCCCTTTTTAGGGAGAGAGAATCTGCGGTATGTCGAATGCCGGATGAAACACGAAGTCTTTGGGGTAACTGCAAGTCTGTGTCTTTGTTATTGCTTTACTCACGCTCAGTGCTCAGTGGTGGTGTCGATGCTTGCGTTTTTTTGCTGGTGGGGAGGGGGGATTGTTGCTCGATGCCGCTTCCGCGCAGGAGGGAGGGGAACTGGGGGGGACTTTGGGGTTCTTATATTTATTTGTCGTTCATTCTTTAGGGCACTTGTTTGTTTTTGTGGATGTTTGCGAAGAAAAAGCGTTTCAGGATGTATATTGTATACATTTCTCTGACATTAAATTGGACCTTCGAAGCAGGAAAGCATTGGTGGTGGTGTGGCTCTGTTGGTAAGAGATGGAACTACATCTTTAGAAAGAGGTGACATAGAGTAAGAGAACATTGAATCTTTGTGAGTGGAGTTAAGAAATTGCAAGGATAAAAAAACATTATGGGAATCATATCTAGGCCTCCAAGTAGTAGCCAAGATGTGGGGGTTAAGATTGCAAAGGGAACTGGAAAGGACATGCAATAAGAGTAATGTCACAATTGTAATGGGTGACCTCAATATGCAAGGGGATTGGCAAGATAGATCAGATCTGTGTCAGATCACAAGAGAGGGAATTTGTAGAATGCCTACAAGATGGCTTTTCAGAGCAGCTTGTGCTTGAGCCTACTCAGGGAAAGGCTATCCTAGATTGGGTGTTATGTAATAACCCAGATCTTATCAGGGAGCTTAACGTAAAGGAACCCTTAGGAGACAGTGATCATAATATGATTGAATTCATACAGCAATTTGAGAGGGAGAAGCGCAACTCACATGTATCAGTATCACAAAGGAATAAAGAGAATTGCAGAGGCATGAGAGAGGAGCTTGCCCAGGTGGATTAAAGGAGTATACTGGCCGGACTGACAGCAGAACAGAGATGGCTGACGTTTCTGGAAATAACTCACAAGGCGCAGGATAAATATGTCCCATGGTGTCCTAACCCTAGCCCTAATGGCAAGAATGGGCAACCATGACTGACAAAGTTAAAGACTGCATAAAAGCCAAGGAAAGGCCATATAAGGCAGCAAAAATAAATGGGAAGTTGAATGATTGGAAAGTTTTTAAAATCCAATAAAAGGCATCTAAAAAAAGACAGAAGGGAAAAGATGAAAAGGGAGGGCAGACTAGACAATAATATAAAGCAAGATAACAAAAGGATTTCAGTTATATAAAGAGTAAAAGGGAGGCCATATCGGACCACTGGAAAATGGAACTGGTGAGGTCGTAATGGGGGACAAAGAAATGGCAGATGAACTTAATGGGTACTTTGCATCTGTCTTCACTGTGGAAGACACTAGAAGTGTGCCAGAGGTCCGTGAGTGTCAGGGAAGAGGAGTGAGTGCCATTGTTATTAAAATCGAAAAAGTGCGAGGCATACTCAAAGGACTTAAGGTAGATAAGTCACCTGGACCAGATGGACTACATCCCAGAGTCCTGAGAGAGGTTGCTGAAGAGATAACAGATGCATTGGTCATGATCTTTCAACAATCACTTCATTCTGGCATGGTCCCGGAGGAATGGAAAATTGCAAATGTAATTCCACTCTTCAAGAAGGGAGGAAGGCAAAAGAGAGGAAATTATAGGCCAGTTAGCCTAACTTCAGTGGTTGGGAAAGTGTTGGAATCTGCTATTAATGATGAGGTTTCGAGGTACTTGGAGACTAATGATAAAATAAGTCAAAATCAGCATGGTGTCTGTATAGGGAAATCTCGCCTGATAATTCTGTTAAGAGTTCTTCCAGGAAGTAACAAGCAGGGTGGGCAAAGGAGAGACAGTGGATGTCATTTACTTGGATTTTCAGAAGGCATTTGATAAGGTGCCACTCATGAGGCTGCTTAACAAGATAAAATCCTATGGCGTTACAGGAAAGATACTAGCATGGATAGAGGAATGACTGACAGACAGGAGGCAGAAAGTGTGAATAAAAGGTGCCTTTTCTGGTTGGCTGCCAGTGACTAGTGGTGTTCCTCAGGGATCACTGCTTTTCAAATTGTATGTCAATGATTAAGAAAATGGAATTGATGGTTTTGTGGCAAAATTTGCAGATTTGCGGATAGGTGGAGGGGTAGGTAGTGCTGAGGAAGCAATGCAATTGCAGGAGGACTTAGATAAATTGAAAGAATGGGCAGATAGAATACAGTGTTGGGAAATGTATGATAATGCATTTTGGTAAAAGGAACAATAGTGTGAACTATTACCTAAATGGAGAGAAGGTTCAAACATCACAGGCGCAGAGGGACTTATGAGTCTTCATGCAAGACTCCCAGAAGGTTAATTTACAAGTTGAGTCTATGGTAAGGAAGGCAAATGCAATGTTGCCATTTATTTCAAGGGGAATAGAATATAAAAGCAAGGAGATAATGCTGAGCCTTTTTAAGACACTAGTCAGCCCACACTTGGAATACTGTCAACAGTTTTAGACCCCATTATGTCAGAAAGGATGTGTTGTCAGTGGAGAGAGTCCAGAGGTGGTTCACGAGGATGATTCCAGGAATGAAGGGGTTAACATATGAGGAGAGTTTGGCAGCTTTGGTCCCGTACTCACCGGAATTTAGATGAATGCAGGGGAATCTCATTGAAACCTACTGAACGTTAAAAGGACTAGATAGGGTGGATGTAGAGAGGATGGTTCTTATGGTGAGGCTATCCAGAACTAGAAGGCACAGCCTCAAAATCAAGGGGCAACCCTTTAGAACAGAGGTAAGGAGGAGTTTTTATTTTAGCCAGAGTGTGGTAAATCTGTGGAATGCTGCACCACAGACTACGGTGGGAGAAGCGAAGTCCGTGCATATATTTAAGATGGAAGTAGATCATTTCCTGACCAGTCAGGGCATCGAAGGATATGGCAGGAAGGCAGGTGTCTGGGTTTGAGCGAGATCTGGGATCAGCCATGATGGAATGACCCAATTCTGCTCCTCTGTCTTATTCACTAAGGAAAATGACATGCAGGATTAGTGAGATCGGTGTCAGATATTCCAATATGCCAGGCATTTTGAGATCAAGGAGGAAAGAGGGTTGGGTCTCTTGAAGAGCATTAAGGTGCATAAATCCCTAGAGCCTGATAGGATCTATCTCAGTAACTGAGAGGCAAAACAAAAGATTGCAGAGGCTTTGAAAATCATTATGTTCTTTCTAGCCACAGGTGAGGACCTGGAGAAATGGGGAGTAACCAATGTTGTTCCTTTACTTAAGAGTATTCACTAGTACGGAAACTATTGCAAAGAATTCTTAGGGATAGGATTTACCCACTAATCAGCATGGTTTTGTGCAGGGCAAGTTGTATCTTCCAAATACGAGTCTTTTTAAGGTGTCCAAAGTGACTGATGAGGGTAGGGTAGACTTCAATATAACTAGAGCCCAAAAAGCAACTCAGCGCTGCAATTTGTTATTTAAAAAGGATTAAGATCTTATTTTTCAGATGAATATCAAAACATACTGTGAAATGTGCCATTTGCATCAATCAGCGAGTCCTGTTTTGCAATATTTCCCTCATGATCAGATTGGGATGGTCGAGGGTGAGTTATCATGGTCACTGTGAAAGATTAAAGATTAGCTTCATCACATGTACATCAAAAGATACAATGAAATGCTGTTTGCGTCAATGACCACACAGTCCGCATCTGTCACAAGGCTTCTGGCACCAACGCAGCTTGCCTGCAACTTACTAACCCTAACCCGTACGCCTTTGGAACGTGGGAGGAAACCAGAGCATCCAGAGAACGTACAAACACCCTACCAACAAGTGATATTTGAGTCTGCAGTTAGGACTCTGATGAAACACTGAGAGTTCTACTGATCAGACGTTAAACAAAAGTATTTCAACTTTCTCATATGTTCAAAATGATTCGGTGGTATTATGTTCTCACCAAATGTATCTTATGTCAGCAACAGTAAAACAACTTATCAAGTTAGTCTGTAAATTTGTACGTCCTTACCATGAGTACATGGATTTCCTCCGGGTGCTCTGGTTTCCCCCCACAGTTCAAAGACATACCAGCTAGTAGGTTAATTGGTCATTGTAAATTGTCCCCTGATTAGGCTAGGGTTAAATAAGTGGGTTGTTGGACAGCACAGCTGGCTGGAACAGAAGGATGGTACACATTGCATCTCCAAATAAACAAATAAATTAATAATCAGACTTCTACTTGCGGATGTCTGCTATTTCTAGGTAGACACTACACATTACCAAACCACCACTGCAGAAAAGAACCTCAATGGTTGCACAGGTCCTGAAAAGTATTATATAAAATGTAAATGTTGTCACAAGAAGGATTGATTTATGTACTGAGTCCAAATATTTGGTAAGTAGAATCTAAGCCACAGGGAGTACTTCGGGTGGGAAATACTGCAACTTCAGCAGACAAGCGATGTGAAAAGACATTTTGAATTGGTTTCATAAACAGTCACTTGGACAAAAAGGGTTCCTATGGTCCCATCAGTCCACAGCTCATAAATCTACAACCAAAAACAATCACATCAAATGTTATATCAAACTTTAAAATTTGGATGTGGTAAGTGGAATATCTCGTACAGAAATTACATGCAAACTGCAACTATTTATCAAGACCTATTTTGATGAATTTCACTAGCATTTCCAGAACATAACACTACAAGTCTGCAAATAAAAATCAGTAAACATCAAAAGGCCAGGGAAAATATATAACTCTCCTGTACTAAAACTAAAAGTTTCCAAGATGTCTACTACTTATGGACATTAGAAACAATATGTTTACAAGCATACACCTAAAGTAGTTGTAAAGTTGTGATTTATGCAATGATACAAGAATGTGGAAATGAAACATATTCGATTCAAGGCGTGATCAAATACAGGACCTGACAAATAGGCATAAACAAAAAGACAACTCTACTTTAGTATACGAGGTACTTAAATTTCCCTTTCATGTAGGAGTATAATCTAATTTGGCATTCCACTACAGAATTGGCTGTGCTTATCAGCTGGGTTTACAATGAGACTCATCTTCTTTTATTTGCACAGAAAGGTTATCATTACATTATTTTGCACAAGAGTAGGAGAGTTATTCTGGTATTCTGGTCTAATATTTATCCTTTTTGCAAATTGCTGCAAGATTATCTGGCATTGCCATATGGGGGAAGCAGACTGACTGCCACATTTTCTCCAATCATTAACAGCGACAGCACGTACAAAATGCTGGAGGAACTCAGTAGGCCAGGCTACATCAATAGAAAAAAAGCAGAGTGGACATTTTGAGCCAAAACCCATCGGCAGGACACCTGAAACGTTGGCTGTGCTCATTTCCATAGATGCTGCCTGGACTGCTGAGTTCCTCCAACATTTTGTGTGTTGCTCGGATTTTCTCTTGTTTGTGATTAACAATGACTACCTTTCTAACATATTCCAGTCAGTGGAGTAAAGTACTCTGGGAACTCTCCTCAACCATTAGGCTCTTGAACCAAAGGGGATAACTTCACTCACCCTTTACTGAAACGTTCCCACATCTTAGGAACTTACTGTCAAGGACTCTTCATCTCATGATCTTGATATTTATTATTATTTCTTTCTTTTTGTATTTGCAGTTTGTAGTCTTCTGCACAACGTTTGAACACCCAAATTGGTGTGGTCTTTCATTGATTCTATTATGGTTATTACTATATTATGAACTTACTGGGCATGCTCACAAGAAAATGAATCTCAGGATTGTATAAGCTGACATACATGTACTTCGATAACAAATTTGACGAAAAAGGCACTACCATAAGTATCTGTCCTTCCAATTGTTTTACACACTAATTAGACAACTCTGGAAACAGATATAGAGGAAGCTGTTGCCGACCATTACTACTAGTTCTAAAATGAATTAAACTATTGCCAAAATGAGTCAGACCACACAAATTAGGATAGAACATGGACGTTCTCCTAGTGGGGATGGAGGTAAACGGCTGACGTGGTTATGAACAGGGTTAGAAAGGATGATGAGACCATCAAGTATTTGGGATCTCTTGGCTAATTGGAGCAGGACGGTCAATGGCCGGAGACCGTGGGCCCATCGCCCAGCAGCGCCGCAGATTCACCGCCCCACTCCTGCTCTCATCTTCAGGATTAAACCCTGCCGCGCAAGTCGCCGGCAGCCGAACAGGGCTCTAAAACAGCCACACCTGCATTTCCGAACGAAGGGCAACCGGACCCGGGCTGTGCTGGTGTCACCGTACCTCCTCTCCCGCTGCCCCCTCACACGAACTCAGACCCAGTGAGTGCACGCTGCAGGCAGGACCGCGCCATCAACCAGCGGCGCGCACCGATGTCTGGCGCGTGCAAACACGTCACGGCAAAGAGCGGCTGAAGCGAGAGCGGCACCACAGAGAACAGCGCTCACGTCCGCGACAGCGCCGCCACCCGCAGCACAGAGAACAGCGCCCACACCCGCCACAGCGCCATCCAGTCACAGGGGCTCAGAAGGGAAACGCTGGGAGCCCTGGGCGAGCTGGCGGCGGGGGAGAAACCGAGTGAATGTTTCAGGTCGAACAGCCTCAGTCCGAACCTGAAAAGTGAGAAAACTAGTATGCTCAGTTACAAAGAGACAATATCTGCTAGATAACTTTGTTAAGGTAACGATGACTCTAACATCTGACCGTTGGAGGTCCAAAGAAGGAACAATAAATGAAGAATAATGCCACGAAGACAACAAATTTCACGATCTATGCCGGTGATATATTATACTTGATTGTGATTCACATTCTGGTGGAGGGTTGCTGCTCTGGTTGGAAGATGGGTCAATGTGCTATCACAGCAATCGGTATAGAGTCTAACTGTATGTTATGTGTGGTAACAATTTGGATATCAATATTGCAGCTATACTTTGTAAATTTGAAGTGTCGTGAAAATTGGTGCATTTAATTGAATAATGGTATTAGACTACAGGATAATATTGATCAGGGAGTAAAATGGACAGAAGCAATGGGAAATGGAATTTAATTTTGATGAGTATGTGGTGATACACTTTAGGAAGACTAATAAAGATAGGATATGCGCAAGGGAGGACTGAGGAACAAAGATCTCCGAAGGTGGCAGCATTGCTAGATAAAGTTGTGCAGAGGTAGTACCAATTATTATCTGGGGTAATAATGTTATGGTGCAAATTTATAAAACATTAACGAGCATTAAGGATGCGTTAGGTCTAAAGACGGAGCAGAGGAAAGACTGTTTAGGCTGGATTTGCTTGGAGCAGAGTGGGGCGTGGCATTGATAGAAATGCAGGAAATAATGAAGTTCATAGACAATAGGGACATTTTCCCTGCTGCTCTGAGGTATCGAAAGCAAGAGAGCATAAGCTTATGGTAAGGAGGTGGGGGAGAATATGAATAATGTTTTCACCCAGAAGCCTAATGGAATCTGAAATGTGCTGCCTTAGTGGGCGGTAGAGACACGCAAATTAATGCAGATGGGTGCTTGATAGTCATTGAGGGCTGAAGGGGCCTGTTTCTGAGCTGTATGATACTGAGATTTGATATATTTGAAAGCATTTTTATGAATCCAAAAGTGTAGATATTTGCATTGGGATAATTATTGGCTTCTAATGAGTGATCGCAATTAAAAAATTGTTTTAGGAATAGTATCTGTAGAAGCTATTGAAACCCATAACAATCAAAGCTGATGCTACAGAATAGCACAATGAAATCATTTGATATACAGATCAGACTTAAGTGCATTTATGGCTTTTATACCAAGAATTCTAACTAAGCCAGAGAGTAGTGAATCTGTGAATTTTATCTATCCACAAGGATTGCGGTAGAGACTCAAATTGTGTCTAGTGAAGTAGAGGATCAATTGATATTGGGATATTAAGGGAGTCAAGGAATTTGGAATTAATGGAAGATGGTGATACCGAAGATGAAATTTTGTGATCTTATTGGATGAATGCGCACTTCCTCCTATTCCTTCTGTTCTCAGGTAAGCAAACAAAATAACTAACCAGAACCGCTTAAATGTCCACACGAGTTCAAAATGGGTTTGAAAGTTTTGTTAATCTGTAACAAAAAAAAGGAGTACCACCTCAAGTGAAATGGAAGGAACCTCAATTTTGATGAAAAATATAGAGACTGTGAGCAAATGACACAATAAGTAAGCTTTTAATGTGATGGGTGACGGGGCTGGTGCCGTATGGAAGATGTTATCCTTTGTCTTGAGAAGGGCAGGGCACATTATGTGGCAGAAAATAGCAAGCAGGCTAAACATTACTGTGGCATCATCAATGCGGTTCCTCTGCATTGAAACCTAGATTTCATTCCATAACCTATTGAACCGTTTCTCTTTGGTGGAAAGGTACATCCTCCCTAAAATCAGATGTCTTTGTTGTTCCCTCGGTTCTTCTTAATAAGAAAATTGGTTTCCCACTTAGAGTCTAACTCATTAACAAGTACGCAGGTCTGTCACTTTTGTAGTTTCCAGCATGAGAACTCCTATGGAGAAACCTCTGAAAGCAATTATGTGATAGATTTACCGATGTTGGTTCTAAACTACTTATATTTGGTCCAGTTTAGTTAACTAGTTTCAAACATGTAAAAAATGCAGAGAGAGAAATGTACTGGTCTTCATGAGAGAGAGAGAGGAATGATGTGTGTGTTGACATTAAAGAAAAAGAATATGAATTATTAGGAATAATAGACATAAACTAGGGGATACACAAGCAAGATTGGTAGAAGATGGGCAGATTAAATGGTTAAATTGTTGTAAAGTTGGATTAGGTTGGCTAGTTCTTTTTCAGCAGGACTGACAACAATGTGGTAACTGGTCCTCCTTCTGCAAAGTAAATTTCTTCAGAATCAGCATGCATGTGAGTTCTGTCTGTCTTTTCCCAATTTAATAATGTGTGTAATTTGTATTTTACTTATGTTTTTCTTGTGACTGCTCCTTAGATGATGCTATGTGTCTGTGATGCTACCACAAGTAAATTTTTCATTGCACCAATGCAGACATGTACTTGTATACACACAATAAACTCAACTATTTGGTTTAAATGTTTTATAATTGCCAACTCAGTGTCTGCATCATTTTCACCAAACTCCATTCCCTTATAGCCCAGTTTCTCAGATCTGCTTGTATAACTGCAACATATCCATAAACACGACCGATCTCAGCAGAACTCAGCAGCTCAGGTAGCACTCTACGGAGATACATAAACAGTCAACGTTTCAGGCCAAGACCCTTCTTCATCAGGACTGGAAAGGAAGGCGGAAGAAGTCAGAATAAATGGAGGAGGGGGAGGGAGAGGACAAGCTGGAAGGTGATAGGTGAAGCTGGGCGGGTGGGGCAGGGGACGAAGTAGGAAGCTGAGATGTGATCAGTGGAAAAAGCAAAGGGCTGGAGAAGGAAGAATCTGATAGGAGAGTGGAGTGGATCATGTGAGAAAGGGAAGGAGGAGGGGTACCGAGAGGGAGGTGGTAGGCAGGTGAGAGGAAGAACTAAAAGGACAGAGTGGGGAAATGAAGAAATGGAAGGGAGAGGGAAAACATTAACAGCGAGGACAGCATCAATGGTGGAGGAAGGGAAACCCCTTTCTTTGAAAGGGAGAATCCCTTTCCCTTGTCCTGGAAGGGAAAGCCTCATTCTGGGAATTGATATAGTGGACGTAAAAGAACTGAGAAAAGACAGTGGCATTTTTACTTCAGCAAAGTGGACCTACACAAGGCATATCTACAGATGGAGATGGAAGAAGGGTCCGAAGTGTTTCTCATTATAAACGCTCATAAAGGGTTTCATCACTATAATAGAATTATTTTTGTGGTTGCATCTACACCTGCACTCTAGCAGAAAGCCAGGGACCAGGTGCTGCAAGGCTGCCCAGGAACTCAGGGTCACCTGATGACATCACTGTTACAGGCAAGAAACACCCAAAATCTCAAGACTGTGTTCAAAAGATTAGAGGTTATGGGCTCAGAGTACAATGCCACAAATGTGAATTCCTTAAAACAGGTATCACTTGCTGTGGTCACACCACTGATGCACAAAAATTACACAAAAGTGCCAAGAAAATTCAAGTAATGGTGAATGCCCCAAGGCCAAAGGATGTGTTACATATGCAGGCCTTTTCAGGATATTACTATAACAGTCTCCTGCCAAACCTGGCCACTGTGTGTCACCCCTTGAACTCATTATGACAAACCAGGAAGAAATGGCAATGGACAATGCAGTGTGAGGTGTGTGATGGGGCCCTATGAACTGTGCTTTTGAAAAGAGAGAGAGAGGTATTTAAAACTGACATCTTGTTTTTAAGAGAGAGAGAAAGGAAGAGAGAGAGAGAGATGCTTTGAGATGGTGTTATGAACCCCTAAGGTTTATATTTCCTGTGGACTGTCACTTTAAGGCATGAGGAACTTCTGGTTTTCTGCTGAGTTGGAGAGAGAGCAGCTCGTAAGTCGCTATGGTGACCAAGGGCAGCGTTATTTGATGGACTATCGATGTTATAGTTTCTCTGGAGTGTGTTTATACTCCCCAAGGACATTGCCTGCTAGTGCTTACACAGACAAAGATGGGAGGAGTTATTTGAATGACAGTTGGTACTCAGTACGGTGAGATAAATAGGAGGTCAGATGATAGACCTGCAGCACATGGTTTTGGACACTGAATGAGCTTTGTTGTGCCCACAGAAAAAGTGGGATTTTGGAGGATCAATCAGGCAGATTGATCAGTGGCTCTTGCAGTGAGAAAAGGGAGTGACCGGAGGGGAGTTGTTCATGTGTCCAACCTTTTGCCTGGGTTGATGATTCCACCACAGAAGAACAATCCCCTTTGTTGAAGTCACAGTCGGTGACTTTTAAAGGGTTATGGAGGACAACGGGAAGATCAACGGCGTCAACTCACCTGAAGACTCAAATCTCAATCAATCTCTCTCTCTCTCTCTCTCTCTCTCTCTCCCCCTCCCCCCCTCTCTCTCTCTCTCTCTCTCTCTCTCTCTCTCTCTCTCTCTCTCTCTCTCTCTCTCTCTCTCTCTCTCTCTCTCTCTCTCTCTCCCTCCCTCCCTCCCTCCCTCCCTCCCTCCCCCCCCCCCCATCACTACTCAACTCAATACCACAAACTGAACTGGACTTTACTCATTATCGTAAGACTGTATCTATTTACCCCTGGACTTGAAGAAGCTTGGTTTTCTTAAATATTCCACACTTACTTATGTATAATCATTCCTAACCTGTTTTATATATCTGATTTTAAAATTACTGTATTGCGTAGTTACTAAGAAATATTATTAGTTAATAGCAATACCAGACTCCAAAGTGTTTTCCATTTCTGCTGGTTCTTTAACCCGTCACGGGGTACGTGACAGGTGGTTTTCAAAAAGGCAGGGAAAATGGTGACGTGGGACACTGTACTGACACACTATGCTCCCCATCATCCAGTGAAGCTTGTCTGTGACACTCCAGCTTCTGGTACAGGTGCACTCATGTCACATGTTATGAGAGATGGAAATGAATGCCACATAGCCTTCGCAGCTCGTTTCCTTAATGCTGCAGAGAAAAAATTGTGCACTGGTTGACTGAGAGGCCTTGAATCGGATTGGGGGTGTAAAACATTTCAACCAGTACCTGTATGGGAGAGAGTTTACCCTTATACTGATCATCAACCACTACTGTCCATTTTCAATCCACAGAGAGGTGTTTTACTAACAACAGCAGCAGGAATGTAGAGGTGGGCTCTGCTTCTTAGAGGACGCAGTTACAAAATCAAATTCAAGAGGACAACTAATCATGAAAATGCTGATAGAAAAGGAGAAGGAGAATACCCAAAAAATTTGGAAAAGAGGACACCCTTCTTGATGTATTCTGCCTAACGCAAATCGGAAGTGTCTCTAGTTCAGCAGAGATGATCTAAAGGGAAACCAGAAATGACCCCACACTGTCTCAGGTCTTCATGGCCACCCAATTGGCTGGAATGTGCAGCAGAACTTTCAGTTCCCCCATTTTTACCAGCACAGGGATGGACTTGCCTTTGATTCGAGTTGCCTTATGTGGGAGTTGAGAGTTGTTGAACCATCCAAGCTTCGAGCTAAAATTGGATGAGCTACATGCGGTCATCTAGGCATGGTCAAAACGAAAGCATTGGCTCGAAGCTTTGCCTGGTGACCTGGGACAAATCATCAAATCGAGCAGCTTTCCATGCACTGTTCGGGACGCAACACGTCCAAAAGAAAGGTGTTCAGAGATGTCAGAACCACTTTCTTCAGTCCCAGAGTCAACTCCTACAACCATCATGGAGGAGGCCCCATAACATGAGATTGTTTCACAGCCACAAGTTTGACCTGCCAAGCAAGGTGACACCCTCCCCCTTGTCAGGAAAAACATTATCCCACAGGAGTAAGAAATCCGACACAGCGATGAAATCTTCAGGCCTGAATGAGACAATTTAAAATTCACTATGCTCTGGATGTCCATATAAGTTGAGTTGGAGTTTATAGCTAAGCAGAGAGGAATGTTGTGCATTTAACATTTCAGTAATATTGTAAATATATTGTTTGATTAAGCATTCTTTGCTGAAATCATTCATTTTGGGTTACATATGTCATTATACCACCACGTCATATGTGCACATTTCACCAAAGTAAAACTAAACGTGCACATGTTATCCCCTGTTCCCTTGTTTTTCTTTTGATCAGTTTCTGGAATTACAAAACATACAGACAAGACTGCAGAAATATAATGGGGATGGGAAATATAATAATATACAGACAAGATAATGCATTTTCCTTCCATTACTGGTCAGAGATGAAGTTAGTCAGGTCAGAACAGGATCAAGTAGCTCAATGGTTCAGTTCAGGTTCGCAATGTATAGTCTTGGTTGTCCAAGCTGTTGGGAATTTCCCCCTCTATGATAATTTTACCACACTAGGAATCTCTTGAATCTTTGTTGCACTCCCTCTGGTAAATATATCCTTTTTTAAGGGAATGAGAACTGCATACGATGGTGCAGGTGTGGTTTTAACAAGGCTCTACATAAGCCTAGAGACATTGTTCATTCAGTATTCATAGCAGGAGTATTCAAGGACGTTTTCAACCTCTCACTGCTATGGGCGGAAGTTCCCACTTGCTTCAAAAAGGCAACAATTATACCAGTGGCTAAGAAGAATAATGTGAGCTGCCTTAATGACTATCACCCAGTAGCACTCACATTGACAGTGATGAAATGCTTTGAGGGGTTGGTCATGACTAGACTGAACTCTGGCCTCAGCAAGGTCATGGACCCATTGCAATTTGCCTATCGCCACAATAGGTCAATGGCAGATGCAATCTCAATGGCTCTTTGCACGGCTTTAGACCACGTGGACAACACAAACACATATATCAGGATGCTGTTCATTGACTATAGCTCAGTATTTAATACCATCATTCCCACAATCCTGACTAAGAAGTTGCAGAACCTGGGCCCCTGTCCCTCCCTCTGCAATTGGATCCTTGACTTCCAAACTGGAAGATCACAGTCTGTGTGGATTGGTGATAACATCCCCTCCTCGCTGACGATCAACACTGGGGCATCTCAGGTGTGTGTGCTTAGCCCACTGCTCTACTCTATCTATACCCATGACTGTGTGGCTTCGCATAGCTCAAATACCAATAATAAATTTGCTGATGATACGACCATTGTTGGTAGAATCTCAGATGGATACAAGAGGGCGTGCAGGAGCGTGATATGATAACTAGTGGAGTGGTTTTGTAGCAACAACCTGGCACTCAACGTCAGTAACACGAAAGAGCTGATTGTTGACTTCAGGAAGGGTAAGATGAAGGAACACGTGCCAATCCTCATAGAGAGATCAGAAGTAGAGAGAGTGAGCAGCTTCAAGTTCCTGGGTGTCAAGATCTCTGAGGGTTTAACCTGGTCCCAACATATCGACGCAGTTATAAAGAAGGTAAGGCAGCGACTATACTTCATTAGTTTGAAGAGATTTGGTATGTCAACAAATACACTCAAACTTCTGTAGACGTACCGTGGAGGGCATTCTGACAGACTGCATCACTGTCTAGAATGGGGGGGAGGTGGGGGGGGGGCTACTGCACAGGACTGAAAGAAGCTGCAGAGGGTTGTAAATCTAGTCAGCTCCATCTTGGGTACTAGCCTACAAAGTACTCAGGACATCTTCAAGGAGTGGTATCGCAGAAAGGCAGCATCCATTATTAAGGACCTCCAGCACCCAGGGCATGCCCTTTTCTCACTGTTACCATCAGGTACGAGGTACAGAAACCTGAAGGCACAGACTCAGCGATTCAGGAACAGCTTTTTGCCCTCTGCCATCTGATTCCTAAATGGACATTGAATCTTTGGACACTACCCACCTCACTTTTTTCAATCGTGCAAACATTAGGAATTCTGCAGATGCTGGAAATTCAAGCAACACACATCAAAGTTGCTGGTGGACACAGCAGGCCAGGCAGCATCTATAGGAAGAGGTACAGTCGACGTTTCAGGCCGAGACCCTCCGTCAGGACTAACTGAAAGAAGAGCTAGTAAGAGATTTGAAAGTGGGAGGGGGAGGGGGAGATCTAAAATGGTAGGAGAAGACAGGAGGGGGAGAGATGGAGCCAAGAGCTGGACAGTTGATTGGCAAAAGGGATATGAGAGGATCATGGGACAGGAGGCCCAGGGAGAAAGAAAAGAGGGGGGGAACCCAGAGGATGGGCAAGAGGTATAGTGAGAGGGACAGAGGGAGAAAAGGGAGAGAGAGACAAAGAATGTGAGTATATGAATAAATAATGGATGGGGTACGAGGGGGAGGTGGGGCATTAGCAGAAGCTTGAGAAGTCAATGTTCATGCCATCAGGCTGGAGGCTACCCAGACAGAATATAAGGTGTTGTTCCTCCAACCTGAGTGTGGTTTCATCTTTACAGTAGAGGAGGCCGTGGATAGACATATCAGAATGGGAATGGGACGTGGAATTAAAATGTGTGGCCACTGGGAGATCCTGCTTTCTCTGGTGGACAGAGCGTAGGTGTTCAGTGAAATGATCTCCCAGTCTGCGTCGGGTCTCGCCAATATATAGAAGGCCATATCGGGAGCACCAGACGCAGTATATCACCCCAGCCGACTCACAGGTGAAGTGTCGTCTCACCTGGAAGGACTGTCTGGGGCCCTGAATGACGGTGAGGGAGGAAGTGTAAGGGCATGTGTAGCACTTGTTCTGCTTACAAGGGTATGTGCCAGGAGGGAGATCAGTGGAGAGGGATGGGGGGGGGAACGAATGGACAGGGGAGTCGCGTGTGGAGCGATTCCTGGGGAAAGCGGGGGGGGGAGGGAAAGGTGTGCTTAGTGGTGGGATACTTTTTTAAATATTTATTATTTCTGATTTTTGGATGATTTTTAATCTATTCAATATATGTATAATTAATTAATTTATTATTATTTTATTTTGTTTTTTTCTTCTATATTATGTATTGCATTGAACTGCTGCTGCTAGGTTAACCAATTTCAAGACACATGCCGGTGATAATAAACCTGATTCTGATTTAAACTTATTAGCATCTTTCTCACAATTCCACCCATCAAACTATTTCTCTTCTCTTAAGTCTAAATCAGGATGAAATTCCAAAAAGCTTTCTGGAGCTATATTCAGAGAGCTGAGCTGAGCTGTAGTAGAGAATTTCCCCAGGAACATATAAATAGTAAGAAGTTGGCAGACTTTGGGGGTAATATGCAGGCTGCAGTGTGCTCAGGAAAAGATTAGACAAGATGCTGGAGGAACTCGGGGGGGGGGACGCTGTCAGGTAGCGTAGATAGAGGGAAATCTTCAGTCGAGATGAACGGGCCCACTATCCCTCCGTAGATGTTTCCTGAGACATTTGGGTTCCTCCGGCATTTTGTGTGTTACCCCAGTCGCTGCAGCGCGCCTGCTTTACCTGCGAGCGGCGCCCGAGAGCGCGGCATCCGGGGGGGGGGGGGGGACTTCTCTTGACTTCGCTCCTTATTGTCGTGACGTCATCCGGAGCGACGGCGTGCTGCGAGGGGCCGGCGTTAGTTGGTGGTTTACCGGGGTCCCGTCCTAACGTCGGAGGTCAGGGCTCTCTCGCGGAGGGGCTGCCGGCTCGGCTGGTGAAGGAGGAGACGCGCGGGTTGTGATCGGTGCTGGAGCGGCGCTTGGCGAGATGCCCAAAGTCAAGAGGGAGAAGCGATCGCGTGGCCACCGGGAGACCGCGGCTCCAGGTGAAATAGGGGTTGTCCCGGGGAGAGTGCGATGGCCTGGGGCCTGGGGCCTGTGGCTGACGCCGCGGGGAGAGAGTGATGGCCTGGGGCCTGTGGCTGACGCCGCGGGGAGAGTGTGATGCCCTGGGGCCTGTGACTGACTCCGCGGGGAGGTTGGATCGTGTGGTGCTTGAATACGGGGCTGTTACAGAAGAAGCAAGCGTAAAACTTATGCCCTTCTCCAGCCAGCGTGTCGGGATCAACAGACTCTTTGCCGCCGCTGTCAATCCAGCGGGCATCGTTTCCTAGCCCCGGAATATCTCTGCCTGTGTCAAACTGGTTTCGTAAATGTGTATTTGGGGACAACTTATGTCTGGGTCTGTTATGCACAGATTAATTATTGATGGTTAGGACCTACAAGTACTTGGGGGTGCACCTGGATGACAAACTTGAGTGGAGCACCAACGCAGGGGCTGTGTACAACAAGGGCAGAGTCGCCTCTACTTTCCGAGGAGACTGAGGTTCTTATGGAGTATGCAGGCCTCTTCTTCACATGTTCTACCAATCTTTTGTCGGCAGTACATCTTCAATGCGGTGTAGTGCTGGGGGAATGACATCAACGCGGGTGATGTCAGCTGGCTCAATAAAATGATTCTGCTCTGCTCTAACTTAATTTTATTCTTCCTACTTCTCTTCTAATATTTATATATGTGTACTTGTAATGCTTCCTGTGGGATCCATAAATCATCTATCTATCGCTTACTCATTTCCATCCAACATTTGTAATGGATTGTTCCTGTAAACACTTTAATTGTACTGGTAGTTTTACTAATGCAGCAAGTTTATGTAGGATATTTCCGTGCCAAATGTAGCAATAGAAAGTTAACAGTAACAGGGAAAGGTGTTTGTGTTAAATATACTTGTTTGAGTCCAAGATATTTGTTGAATGAGTACTTTTCCTTTTTCCAAATCTAAAAGCCAAGACTTAAGATCTTAATTGGTTCTGCAAGAAACCATAGAAACTACAGCACAGAAACAGGCCCTTTGGCCCTTCTTGGCTGTGTCGAACCATTTTCTGCCTAGTCCCACTGACCTGCACACGGACCATATCCCTCCATACACCTCCCATCCATGTATCTGTCCAATTTATTCTTAAATGTTAAAAAAGAACCCGCATTTACCACCTCGTCTGGCAGCTCATTCCATACTCCCACCACCCTCTGTGTGAAGAAGCCCCCCCAATGTTCCCTTTAAACTTTCCCCCCCTCACCCTTAACCCATGTTCTCTGTTTTTTTTCTCCCCTTGCCTCAGTGGAAAAAGCCTGCTTGCATTCACTCTATCTATACCCATCATAATTTTATATACCTCTATCAAATCTCCCCTCATTCTTCTACGCTCCAGGGAATAAAGTCCTAACCTATTCAAGCTTTCTCTGTAACTGAGTTTCTCAAGTCCCGGCAACATCCTTATAAACCTTCTCTGCACTCTTTCAACCTTATTTATATCCTTCCTGTAATTTGGTGACCAAAACTGAACACAATACTCCAGATTCGGCCTCACCAATGCCTTATACAACCTCATCATAACATTCCAGCTCTTATACTCAATACTTCGATTAATAAAGGCCAATGTACCAAAAGCTCTCTTTACGACCCAATCTACCTGTGACGACACTTTTAGGGAATTTTGTATCTGTATTCCCAGATCCCTCTGTTCCACTGCACTCCTCAGTGCCTTACCATTAACCCTGTATGTTCTACGTTGGTTTGTCCTTCCAACGTGCAATACCTCACACTTGTCAGTATTAAACTCCATCTGCCATTTTTCCAGCTGGTCCAAGTCCCTCTGCAGGCTCTGAAAACCTTCCTCACTGTCTACTACACCTCCAATCTTTGTATCATCAGCAAACTTGCTGATCCAATTTACCACATTATCATCCAGATCATTGATATAGATGACAAATAACAATGGACCCAGCACTGATCCCTGTGGCACACCACTAGTCACAGGCCTCCACTCGGAGAAGCAATTCTCTACCACCACTCTCTGGCTTGTTCCATCAAGCCAATGTCTAATCCAATTTACCACCTCTCCATGTATACCTAGCGACTGAATTTTCCTAACTAACCTCCCATGCGGGACCTTGTCAAAGGCCTTACTGAAGTCCATGTAGACAATATCCACTGCCTTCCCTTCATCCACCTTCCTGGTAACCTCCTCGAAAAACTCCAACAGATTGGTCAAACATGACCTACCACGCACAAAGCCATGTTGACTCTCCCTAATAAGCCCCTGTCTATCCAAATGCTTGTAGATTCTGTCTCTTAGTACTCCCTCCAATAACTTACCTACTACTGACGGTAAACTCACCGGCCTATAATTTCCCGGATTATTTTTTGATCCTTTTTTAAACAACGGAACAACATGAGCCACTCTCCAATCCTCCGGCACTTCACCCGTAGACAGCGACATTTTAAATATTTCTGCCAGGGCCCCCGCAATTTCAACACTAGTCTCCTTCAAGGTCCGAGGGAACACTCTGTCAGGTCCCGGGGATTTATCCACTTTAATTTTCCTCAAGACAGCAAGCACCTCCTCCTTTTCAAGCTTTAGATAACGTAATTTAAAAAAAACTTACTCCACACATCCCTTTCAAGCTTTGTTTATCTCTCCCATGAGTGCATTTCCTCTAATATTTGATGTTACTATTTGAGGAAAAAGATTCTATCTATGCTTTTCATAAATTCAGAAGCTTCTATTAAGTTCCCCACAGCATGAACTGCTGAGTAAATAGCCCAGTTTTGTCTAACCAGTCTTTTTTTTCACTCATCCCCTCTAATCCAGGCAGTACACTGAATATATGAGCCAATGAAGAAAAATATACAATGTGCTTTCTCTGTTGTCCTATCTACTTTTGTGGCCTCCTTCAGAGTGCAATGGACCACAAGGTCCCTCTGTACGTGGTGTTAAAGGACTGCCATTACCTGTATATTTTCTCTGTGCATTTGACCTCCCAAGGCTCACCAGCCTATAATTTCTTGGATTATCCCTATTTCCCTTTTTGAGTAAACACACAATATGGCTTCTTCTCAGTCTTGGTGGTGCTAGTAATGATTGTCAAGGCCCCGTCAATCTCCCCTCTGTACGTGCTGCCAAAATGACTTTCCAAATTGCATTATCTCACACGTCTGAAGTAATTTTTATCTGCTACTTCCCTGCCCAACTGTCTAATGTATCCTTAGGCAGTCATCTTTGCTATTTGTGTCAATTTTCATGTTTTCTGCGGGTTTATTAATCAGTCCATCTACTTTCTCATCCATGGCACTTTATACATTACAGTCTACTTCCTGTCTACTGAAATTCATTTTTTTATTACCTTCACTCCATTGTTACATTTTTATGCCGATTCCACTACTTCCATGACAGTTTCCCAGTTCTCTAGTCCTAACCAATTCACCTTCAACCCAAATGTACATTCCCTCCACACTTATGTTCCTTCCTCAAATTAAGACCTTATCAGTTCTCTTTTGCCTACACATCATTCACTTGGCTGAATTTATTCTCACATTAAAACTTAATCAACACACACAAGATGTTGGAGGAACTCAGTGGGTGAGGCAGTATCCATGGAGGATCTCAGTTTAAAATATTGACTGTTCATTTTGCTCCATCGACGCTGCCTGACTCCCTCCGGCATTTATTATGTGCTGATCCAGAGAATGAAACAGTCTTTCCATGTAAGGCAGCCGCGGTTCATTTTCACTTCGTCCAATCTAGTGCACTGCCTGTGGTGCTCAGGGTGGCCCATCCACACTGACGAACAAAAATACAGGTTTGGTGATGATTTTGCACAACACCTGTACCTGTGGTCTGCAGGAGTAGCCCTGATTTTCTAATCACCTGACACTTCAACTTATGATACTACTCCCATTCTGAACTTCGTCTGTGGCCTCCTGCAATGTTAGAACAAGGAAAACCAGCACATCTTTTGGCTGGGCATAGTGGATTCTGCAACTTTAGAAAACTTACTCTGTCTGTTTCCGTCAGGACTAGCTATTTTTGCCTGCCAGCTCTCTTCCTTTTTCTATCATGTGTCAGGTTAATTTGTCTGTAGTTTTGGCTTTCTAAATGTTTGTTGTACTGCAAGCTCTACATGCGTGCTAGCTTTGGCAAAATTGGGATTTTTGAAAACTTTTTTGTGTTTATAACTTCAGTTTGGTAATGCTTTCCTTAGGTATTGTGTTCAACACTGGAATTGGACAGCATATTCTGAAGAATCCTTTAATTGTGAATAGCATCATTGACAAGGTACAGTAGTAGGCAATATGCCATATTGTTTAGTCCAATCCATATATAATTTAACATTTCCATTTCTAGGTTTTTGAATGTCTTTACATGCATTAAATGATTATTGATACACAGAACAGTAGAGCACAGGAACAGGCGTTTTGCTTCACAATGTTGTGCCAAACTAATCAAGCTAATAATGCCTAATTAGATAAATCCCTTTTCCCTGCACATCTTCCATTTCCTTCCATTCTCTGCATAATTGTGTGCCTATCTGGTAGACTTCTACACACCTCTTTTCTATTTGTCTTTACCACCAACCCTGGCAGCGCATTCTATGCATTCACCATTTCTGTGTGTATAAACAAACATTGCCCTACATATCTTCTTAAAATTTTGCCCTTTACCTCAACACAGGAAGAAAATAAACAGCTGCCTATGGTTTTTATAACTTAATAAACCTCTGTCCATTCTCTGCTCTTATCTCATACTTTCTACTCAGAAAAACATCCTGGTAAACTTCTTCGGCACCCTTCCCTAAAATACTTTACAATGATGAATGCAACACTCTAAGCACAGCTTAACCGTGGTTTATAAGCTTCAAACATAAGAAAATCCGCAGATGCTAGAGATCCAAAGCAACACACACAAATTGCTGGAGGAATTCAGCAGGCCAGGCAGCATCTATTGAAAAGAATAAACAGTCAATGCTTTGGGCTGAGACCCTTCATCAGGACTGGAACGTGACTTCCTGACTCTTGAACTTAATGCTTCAATTAATAGAGACAAGCATGCCATACGCTTTCTTTACCACTCTGTCAACTTGTGCAACCACTTTCAGGGAGCTGGGCCATGGGCCCTAAGATTCCTGTGTACATAATATTGTTGAGGGTCATAGCATTTGTGTACCAAATTACACATTTCCCTTAACACTTGATCCCCAAAGTGCAATACTTTTTATTAAAATCCTTCGAATCCTCAAGAAACTCATTTGTTAGTAAGACCTGATCCACCCTGCACAGGGCCATGCTGACTCTTCCTAATTTGGTCATGCTTTTACCAATGCTCAGAATCCTCTCCAATAGCTTTCCTACCACTACCTAACTCATCAATGTTAATTTCCAGGATTATCCATATTTCCCTTCTTGAACAAAGAAACAGTATTAGCTATTCCCAATCCTCCAGGAGTTCAGTTATGGGCTGGAGAGGCCACAAACATTTTGATCAAGGCAATCTCGTCTCTTGCTTCTCTCAATAACCTGTGGTATATGCCATTAGACCCTCAGGACTTATCCACCCTAACATTATTCAAGAGACCCGATACTGCCTCTTATCTCAAAATATCCTAGCTTATGAATATGCATAACACTATTTTCACTATCGTCTATGCATTCTCCATGGTGAATATCAACACTAAGTACCCATCTAGGATTTTGCCCAAATCCTTGGCCTCCAAACACGTGTTCTTTGTCCTTGAGAGGTCCTACTCTAGTTATCCTCTTGCTCTTCATTTATGTATAGACTATCTTGGGAGTTAATGTCTTAGCTGCAATGGGAAATAAAAAAAGAGAGGAAATAGAATTTATTTAAATTTTTAAAATTAATTTATTTGTCATTCAGTGCTCTGCAGATCCATATTTTTCTGTACTCTTGGTTGAATAACACATTTATTATAGATCACTGCCATGAAGCTAACAATTCAGTTTGTGGTTTACATGACTAGTTGTCCCTCAAGGGATTTGGCAGGGCACACCTTTGAGACAGCAACCCTGCCTCTTGTCAAAACTATGGAGTCTTCTACGAGTATTTTTATGTACACAATTTTTTTTTAAAGAAAACTAATAATTAGGAAGCAGAACTTATCTTTGTCTCATGATCCTTCCCTGCTTCACACTTCAGGTAGAATTCAAGAGATCCTTTCTTTTTTATTTCACTCATACTGGGGAGTTCCAGTAAGGTAAATCTCTGTACTAAATTGCAGTGACACAGAATTGTGGCAGATGCCCAGCCGGCTGTCACTGATGTCTTGGATTTTCTGTTTCAACACGTACACGTGCATATCTCTGGATTTAATTTTAATGGGTGATTGGAATTTCCAACACCAACCTAGGTTTTGAACCTGCTGTCAAATTTGGAAAAATTAGAACAGGACTTCATTATCTATTCACAGATCTGGGGATTTAGGGATCATTTATTCCATTTGATATGATATAGCAAATAATTGCCAAACCTCTTGAGGTGTACCTTTTAATGTTATGGTATGAATGATTTCACTTCTGAAATAAACATATGAAAAAATTGTGACCTAAAGACTTGGAAGCCGTTTCTCATTTGAACTGAGAAACTGTGTATTTTGCTCATGTCCAGAGGAAGAACTTAGCAATCTTTATTTGTTTCCACGAAATTTTAACTCTGTGTGTCAAGGTGATTTTGTCATCCTGCTGTTTTGTCCATAAAAGAAAATTGAAATTATAATGTACGTGCTTCCTGTGCCCATTTCTTTCTTCAGTCACCAACATGTTAGCAAGTCAAGCTAAGTAATTAAAGGACCAGCAAAACTGTAAGCAACTATAACACTTGGCTTATAACAAAACATTGGATTCTCTTAAAAATCATTTCCTTAAAGAGGGAGTACTTGAAGATATATCTAAAGAAAATAGATTTGGTTAGTATCTGAGCACTGCTGGTCTGGTCCATAAAATAATTATCTAGGATGAAAAGAAGAAATTGATCAGATTGTATTTAATAATATGTAGTTGGTTATTTGTAACATTTGAGTAGCTTTGTATTTGCAAGCACTTGTACTTCATCTTCGAACAAATTAGTTCAGCAATCCGGAATATTTCAACAATATATTTAATGTTATGTAAAATAATTGCATGGTTTCAATAGTTTATAGAGTACATGATATTATGGAATAACTTCTTTAATTTTCATTTTTGTTTCATTAAGACTGCTATTAGACCCACAGATGTCATACTGGAAGTTGGCCCTGGTACAGGTAACATGACTGTGAAAATTCTGGAAAAGGCTAAAAAGGTATGGCGAGGCAAAGCAGAACAATATGCAAGCAAGCACTCTTTATATGGAGATCAACATTTAATCACTATAGTAGATTACTGCTTTTTTATTGCACAATATTTATTCTAGGACATTTTATGCAGCCTTCTATATCTCTATTTTGGTTTCAAACATAGGATTTGTTTGTGATTGATTACGCTCACTTAAATCACTTTATTTCATTGCTCTGTTGCATTCCATTGCTTGCAGATTTAAGGTTTTATGAATTACTTATAGTTTTTCTTCCTTACCTATTTTAAGTTTTGCCCTTTGGCTATTTTTTGATTAGACTCCAATATTACTACTTTTTCTGTTTATTTTTGTGTGTGTGTGTTAGTTTATGATTAAGTGTGCTTCAATGTCCTGATCCTTTTTAAGCTTTTAAAGTTCTTGGTATCTGACCATCAAGGACATATTCTTGTTTGTTTTTCACAAATTAAACTAATTTCACATTTCTAGGCCAGCCTGATCTCTAATAAACATGTTCAGATTTGTTGATGTTCAATGGATTTTAGCATATTACGACAATAATCATGGTTTTGATTTTTATGTTCACTATAGGTAATTGCTTGTGAACTTGATAGCAGACTTGTTGCTGAACTACAGAAAAGAGTTCAAGGAACGTAAGTTATAGAAGTATTTTATATTACTAAGTGCCATCATGAATCATGTGGGAGACAATCATACTAAAGAATTTGGATTGCAACTAATGTCAAGTTTTGTCTGCTTTTATATTTCAAATAATATTTTTATTTCTTGTGTAAATTTGTTTCAGACCTGTTGCAAATAAACTTCAAATAATGGTTGGAGATGTGCTGAAGACAGACTTGCCATTCTTTGATGCATGTGTAGCAAATTTACCATATCAGGTAATTTATTACCTTTTTATCAGAAGAGCTCTGTTCCATTACTGTTGAGGATGTACTATGGTTAAGTCCTAGTTTTGAACTCTAACTTACCACTATGATCAAAAGCTGTAGTGCCAACTTAGATTAGTGAAGATCAGACATGGTGTAGGCAGTAAGTTTCACTTATAAATTAAGTTTATTGGCAGGGAAGAAATATTTTGGTAAGGGAAGTGGTGGGGGGGGAGTTTTCTTTGCATCTGATGGGTGACTGTAATCCATGAGGTGTATTCTGGAACCGCTTCTGTTTGCTTTATATCAATGATGCATACATTTCTGGTTGCACCATTATAGAAAGGACGTCAAGGCTTTGGAGAATGTGCAAAAGAGGCTGCCTGGATGCTGCTTGGATTAGACTGCATGTGCTATAGTGAAAGGTTATGCAAATATGGGTTGTTCTCTCTGGAGCAGTGTAAGCTGATGGGAAATGGGACAGAGGTTTTCAAGATTATGAGAGGCATAGACAGAGTAACAGAAAATATCTCTTTACCAGGGCTGAAATTTCTAATATCCAAGGGCATGCATTTAAGGTGAGAGGGGACAATTTTAAAGGAAGTGTTAGGGTAAGTGTTTTTTTTTACAGAGTAAGTGGTGGGTACCTGGAATATCCAGTTTATGGTGGTGGTAGAGACAGAATATATGAGGAATTTTTAACAGACGTTTAGATAGGCACATGAATGTAAGGAAAATGAAGGGATATGGACATGTTGCAAGTAGAAGGGATTAGTTTAGCTGGCTATCTGACAATTAGTTTGACACAACATTGTGGGTTGAAAGGTGCTATACGCTGTTATGTTTTACATAGGACTGAATGAGACAAGGTCCAGATTTGTAGATCATCTCAAGATAGGTCATAGAGCAATAGAAAATGGACACAGGCCCTTCAGGCCAACCAGTCTATACTGACTTTGGTGCCAACCCAGCTGGACCTAATTTCTTTTTCAGCTCTTATATCTCTATACACCACTTCTCCAAGCCCCTTTCCAAGTTCTACTTAAATGATACTATTGTATCTGCCTTAACCATTTCCTCTGTCTGCTCCTCAGATCCATTTTAAATCTCTGCCATCTGTCCTTGAATCTATGCCCCCTGGTTTTAGACTCCCCAACTCTGGGGAAAAGACTTAAAATTCACCTTGGCTATGCCTCCCACAACTTTAAACATTTTTATCAGGTCTTCCCTTATTCTCCTACATATCTCAGTGATAATAAACCTGAATCTATGCACATGCACTCTCAGGTCCCTCAGTTCCATTACCTTGCCATTCATAGTACATCCTACTCTGTAAAATTTACTGTTTTTCCAAAGTTATCTTTCCAAAATGCATCACCTATATAATTACCTACATTGAAATCCATTTCTCACCCTTCGGTCCATTTCCCAACTGATCAAGCTCCCCTATCATCTGTGATGACCACCTTCACTACCAACAATGTCTCATAATTTTGTGTCATCTTCAAACTTACTGATCAAGCCAGATGCATTCACATCCAATAACAAGTGTCCTAACACTAATCCTTGTGGCATAACACTAATCACCAGCTTCCATTCCAAAAAAACAACCTTCAACTACCACTCAAGCCAATTTTGAATACACCTAACTAGATCCCCATGGATTCCATTGGACCTAACCTTCCATTCCAGCCTATATGCAAGACTTTGTCAAAGGCATTGCTAAAGTCTAAGTATACAACATCCACTGCCTTATCCTCATCTACCTTTTGATTACCTCTTTGGGAAATAAAAACAAAAATGGTCACCAGGCATGGCTTTCCATGCACAAAGCCATTCTGACTCCAAATGAAACTCTTATCTCTCCAAATGCTGGTGGATCCTGTCCCTCAGAATTTCTTCCAGTAACTTCCCCACTTCAGCAGTCAGGTTGACTGGTCTTAGTTCCCTGGTTTGTTTTTGCTACCCTTAAACAATGGAACACCTTCCAGTTTTTGGGAACATTGCCAGTGACTTATGAGCAACTATCTTAGGTGCGTGGCCAAGTGGTTAAGGCGTTGGTCTAGTGATCTGAAGGTTGCTAGTTCGAGCCTCTGCTGAGGCAGCGTGTTGTGTCCTTGAGCAAGGCACTTAACCACACATTGCTCTGTGACGACACTGGTGCCAAGCTGTATTGGCCCTAGTGCCCTTCTCTTGGACAACATCAGTGGTGTGGAGAGGGGAGACTTGCAGCATGGGCAACTGCGGGTCTTCCATACAACCTTGCCCAGGCCTGCGCCCTGGAAACCTCCCAAGGTGCAAGTCCATGGTCTCACGAGACTAACGGATGCCTATATAGAATTATAGTCACTAGAGCCAAAGGCTCCCTAACTACTCCACCTCAATTACCTGCTCTGCCTCGTTTCCTGAGTAGGTAATGCCAAGTACAGCCCTCTGTATATTGACTTTCCTAGCAACATTTCACAAATTCCACCCCTTCTTGTCTTGTATCTAGGTTGCACCCTTCTTGTCTTGTATCTATGGTTTCCCTGAGTGATCTCCCAAGAATGTCATCTGTAAGCACTACTCTTACATCCGCTTTATCAAAAGGGCATCATCCTCGATCATATATCTGTACCTCTGTCTCACCTTTCAACTGTAGTATCTGTATCCTGCCCATTTCTTGAGCACATTTCTGTCATGGCTATAACATCTCAGTTCTCAGAGCCAATCCATGCTCTGAGGTTTTAAGCCTTGTGCATTGAAATAAATGTAGTTTAACTGGGTATTGCTTTCCTTCCCTTAACGGTAACAGGATTGGTACTGAATTGGAAGGTTGAGCTTATTTTTAGCTCACCAGGGAATATTGTGACATGATTTGACAGATGTTTAAAAGTATCAAGTCACAGAGATGTTTCAGACCATTCCTGTGTTTTGAGGGGATTGGGAATACAAGCACAAATATTATAATTGATGGAAGAGTTTTAAAACAAAGAATCAGAGATTGTTGCTTAAAATGAATCATTTTTTAAATTGTAATTATAGGACAAAATGTTTTCAGCATTTTTATTGGTGTAGTTAAGTTGCTTTGAGCAAGGTAATCTTACTTGGCTTAAGTAACATTCTCATTAGGAAAAGATACAGCAGGAGCTGCTTTGCAAGTGTTCCTAATGAAGTAGGTGCATTGACTTGATGCTATGCTATGAAAAGTTAATCAGAGTAATGTTTTTATTGGACTAGTTTGTATATTTTTGAAAGGAAATAATGCATTTAGTTTTTGCAAAAAATGAGTTGTAACTTGATTTATTATAACGTTTACAGATCTCCTCACCATTTGTTTTTAAACTACTGCTGCACAGACCATTCTTCAGGTGCGCCCTTTTCAGCATTATTTTATAAAATGAAAATACTGGATTATTAGGATACTTGAGGTGTGAAGGAAAATAGTACAAACTGCAAAGTGAAAATGGGGGGTGGGGGGGGGAATACTGGTATTGCTGGAAATCTAATATGACTGATGCAGACACGGTGACTGATACAGATAGAGAAATCAAGTTACCCAAAGTTGTAGAATTCAATATTGACTCTAGAAGGCTGCAACATGCCCAGATGGATAACAAGATAGCATTCCTCAAGCTTGCATTGGGCTTGATTGTAGCGTTGAGGAGACCACAGGCTAATCTATCAGAATGGGATGCTGAGGTAAAGTGGCAGACAGGCAAAAGAAAAATCTGGGTTTCTCTTGTGGTCTGAACAAAGATACAGAGATTGTCCACAAAGCAGTCATCAATCTGCATTTGGTTTCTTTAATGCTGACCCCAACTTGCACAAGCAGTTTCTTTCTACCTATCTATCTATCTGGTACCTAAAATGCACAAGCAGGACTACCTTGGCAGACCTATTGTCTCAATCTGTTCTTGTTACTCCATTCAATAGATGTTCTGCAGTTTCCACCACCTGCAAAGAGATTCCGCCACCAGTTACCTCTTCTCGTATTTCAGCATTTTGCTGTTCCATTGGGCATTCCCCAGTCCATTATTCCATTTCCACCAACCACTCCTGTTACGGCATTTTCCTTGCAACTGCAGGTGATGCCTACACATCCTTTCTCCTCATCCCCTCCCACCAAGTATGACCAGGTAGTCTTCCAAATGAAGTTAGTTACTGCCTGTTAAGTTGCTGGCATCTCTGTCCTTGGCTATCTTCTCTATTATACCCCAGGTGTGATTCAAGGTCCTCATTTCTGCCTCTGGTACAACTCCCAAGTTGTTTTTGGTCTCCCACGTTTCCTCCTCCCTTCAGAGGTCCAGTAAAGTGCTGTCTTGACGATGGAGTTGGCCTCTCTTCTCATCACATGCCCAACCCACCTTCAGTATTTCCTCATGATGATTGTAGCCATGTCCTCTCGATGACACTGAAGGTGTAGGGAATGGTTGGAGATCTTTCTTGGCCAGAAAATATGGAGAACCTTCCAGAGGCTGATGGTGTGGAATGATGACAGCTTGGCAAGGTTGCTCTCTGTCACTTGTGCGCCAGCATTCTGACCTGTACAAGAGTGTGGACAGAACACAGTTGTGGATGCTGTATCTGGTTCATCCCCATATGCTGTTCATTCATCTGAAGACGCTTCCAGCTTTGCTGAGTCTGTACTGCATGTCATCATTGGTCCCACCATCTTGCCGAATGATGCTGCCCATATAGGTGAATCTGCCAGAGCTGGGTAAGTCGATGTCATCTGCCTTGCCAGGAGGAGGAGACTCTACATTGAGGGTCATGGTCTCAGTCTCTCTCTGGCTGACCCTTGAGTCCACCCTGTCTACCAAAGGTACACAGGTGCTGATTTTTCTCTTGCATGTGCTGGTGTGTATGTGATAGTAATGCGAGGTCCTTTGCAAAGTCACTGTCTTCTAAAGTAGGAATGGAGTCTACCTAGTGCCTCTCTGTTTATCTTTTATTGTTTGCCTCGTAACCCTATCACCAGGTTAAATAATAGTGTCGACATCACACAGCCTTGCCTCAATCCTGTCTTGACTTCAAAGCTCAAATTGCATCCCCCAATTGTGCAGGTAAAATTAGCATAGAAACTCTGAATAAGATGGACAGTTTCGTAAGGGATCCCATATGATCTGAGAATTCCCCGGAGGCCCTCCCTGTGGATGCTAACAAAGGCCTTTTCAAGGTCTACGAAACTCAGATACAGTTGTCTCTGCCACCCTGTGCACTGTTCTATGATGTTATGTAGCATGCAGATCTGGTCAACACAGCCTCTGTTTCTCCTGAAACCAGCTTGCTCAAGCCACAATGATAGCATCTGTAATCCATTGGACAATGACTTTGGTGATAATCTTCCTGGGCACTGACAGAAGTGTGATGCCACACTAGTTGTTGCAATCACTTGGCACTCCTTTGGGGATCCTAACAATAACTCCCTCTGTCCAGTCCGAGGGTACTGTCCCCATCCCCAGTGGTGCAGGATGGCTGCTGCAACTTTCGGTTCAGTTTGAACAGTTCGGTGTTTATATTGCCATGTGCTAGAGCTTTATGATTTAATCACAGCAACAGTCTCTTGGGTGGATGTGATGATGATGTCAAGGTTCTCTGCTGCCTCTTGTATGTCAGGTCTTCCTCTGATATTGGTCCACTCAGTAATTCTCCGAAATACTCTGTTCATCAGGTTCTTGCTCTTTCTCACTTGTCAAAAACAGACCATTCTTATCTCTCACATGACTGCTGAAACTGGCCTGGAACTTTCTGCATTCCATTTGTGAACTCTGTATGTATTTCTCTGATCACCTTGATCGGCTGCTGCTTTGGCCTCCTCTGGAAGGTCTTCCATGTAGATTCTCTTATCCTTTCTTATAAGTCTCTTCTCTTTCTTGTTAGCTTCAGTGTATACTATTTTAAGTTTCACCTTAATTTGTGTTGACTTTGCATCTAACACTTCCTTTTTAATTTTCCGTCCTTCTAAGGCTGTCCATGTTTCCTGCTGTATCCATTCTTTGTTCTTTCCAGCTCTGTATCCTAGACAAGCCTCACTGCTCTCCTTGAAGACTGAGGCACTCCATTTCCACGTTGTGTCGATCCTGTCTTTGACACATCCTCATCAAGGTCTTGCAAGGCCTAGATTTTTTTCTTGTACTTGAATCTCTCAGTTTGAGTTTCATCACTGTTTCAACAGGGTGATGATCACTTCCTGTATCTGTTCCTCTCTTCACCTTTACATCCTTCAAGAATCACCTCCACATACCATTGGTCATTAAATGGTCAATCTGGTTCTTGTCGTGTCCATTGAGTGAGCATCATGTCGGTTTTTGGATTTCACAGGGTGGAAAGAGGGTCCCTCCTATGACCAGATTGTTCATGACACAGAATTCCACCAGCCTTTCACCATTGTTATTCATCGCTTCACATCAATGCATGCCCATGACAATGATTGTGTCATAGTGTGATGTTAACTCTACCTCCCGATTGCAGTTCTTTGTAGAAGATGTCCTTTTCTTCAATGTCACTATCATTAATTGAAGCAGAGCACTGAATCACAGTCATGTTCACCTGCTTCCCTTTCAAGCTGTCCCTCATCAGCTTACTGTTGATTGGTTTCCACTCCAAGCACCTCTCAATGCCTTTCTTCAAAATGACAGCTATGCCATTATGATGCTGACCATCTTCCCTTCCTGAGTGTAAAACTGTTCACCAGTTGCTGCCTTTAGTCTGCCAGACCCTGTCCATCTGCTTTCACTGATGTCCAGTATATGTGAGTTGTAACAACACATTTCTGTGGTTATTTGTGCTAGCTTGCCTGTGTTGTACCTGGTTCATACATTCCAAAGAACAATTTTGGTATTGGCCTTTGCAGTGTTCAGGGCTTCCTTCACCATGCCAATAGCTTCCTCTTGATTTTCACTACTGTCAATCATGCAAATCCCAAGGGGAGACTCAGGAATACCATCGCACACCGATATAGAAGGATTTTTCGTTGCTGTTTCTGTAACAATTATTTTTTGACCAGTCACTTCCAAGTGAAGTAGAGATTCTGTTGCACTTCCAATCGAGTATATTTGGTGTTCACAATGTAGCCTCCTATATTGGGGAAAACTAAATGCAACTTAGTCGATTGCTTTTTGGAACTCCTGTATTTAGTCTGTAGGTTTGACCCTGAATTTACCATTGCCTGTCACTTTAACTTCTCATCCTACTCCCACTCAGTCTGATCTCCTATACTATTAAAGAGGCTCAATGCAATTTTAAGAAAGATACTGTATTTTCTGTTTGAACATGTTGTAGCCTTCTGGATTTGATACTGATTTCTACAATTTCGGTAATTATATTTCCTTATCTATATCAGTCACCTATAAATGATAATTGCCTCGGCCTGTATGTCCTTTCTCACCCTTTCTATTTTGTATTCCTTCTGGGAGTGGAGGGCATACATGTCAGTCTAACCTGTGAAGTATGTCTTCCCGCTCTGCTTTTTATCACTCCTTTGTTTTTTCTCCATTCTTTTATTTCTGTTCATTTGCCTATGTCTCAGTTTCTGTTACCATTCACTCATTGACAAGATCAACATCAGAGACACCCCCCACCCTGCAGTTTAACAAACTTCTTTCGTTTCCCTCCCAGTTCTGATGAAGGGTCTTCAACCTGAAACATTAGCTCTCCCTTCCCATGCTTGTAGTCCGATCTGCTTAAAATTTACAGCGTTTTGTTTCTATTTTGGGCAAAAATTATCTGCCCTAAAGCAGTTAGCATAAAGATACAAATAGATTTTTGAAGCTGTGTTGAAGGTTTTAGGGTGAGCTTGATAAAGGGAGGAGGGGCGGGGGGGTAATGCCAGTGCTCTGTACTACATTGCTTCTGTGCATGACTTCTGTACAATTAGCAACTGCTGAAAAACGACAAGTTTGATATGTCCCCTTCCAGTAAAACTGAGCAGAGGGAGGTGTTGCAGTAATTGAAGTGGTAACTAGGTCTTGTTTTTATTTATATAAGTGTGTGAATTGATGCATTTCTATTTACAGGTGTGCAGTATTAATGTTCCAACGTGAATTTGCTCTTCGACTTGTTGCAAATCCAGGAGATAAGCTATACTGCAGGCTCTCAATCAACACACAACTACTTGCACGTGTTGATCATCTGATGAAGGTTACAATCAGAATTATTGTACTCAGGTGTTTTAGTTACTTGATATATGGATACATCTAATATGCCAAATCAGGACAATATTTTATATTGCACTGTGCTTCCCTTCCATCACCTATCTATTACTGTTACCATATTTTCTTGTAAATTGTGCGGTTAGTTTTTAATCCAGCTTCTTGTCAGACATCTGATTGGATGTTTTCAGTGGAGATGTACAGTATCCTGGTATTGTCAGTAAATTGCATTCTCTTTATGCTTGTGTTCTTTTTATACTGTACATCAAGTTTTACTTGGGTATTTGCACCAGCTGACAGCTCTGCGAATTTCCAACTGGAGCCAGATGAGGTCCTCTAATTAACATCTCTTCCAAAAGTAGCGCATAAGTGCAGCATTTCTACCATTCTTCAGTAATGTGCTACAGTTTCGAAATTAAGTGTTTACGTATTTGAAGCAGCAGTAGACTTTGAGACTAGTTCAGAAGAACAGGGCCACCAAGCGAATCCTAGGGAGTTATAAACGCAAACACGAGGAATTCTGCAGATGCTGGAAATTCAAGCAACACACATCAAAGTTGCTGGTGAATGCAGCAGGCCAGGCAGCTAGTCCTGACGAAGGGTCTTGGCCCGAAACGTCGACTGTACCTCTTCCTAGAGATGCTGCCTGGCCTACTGTGTTCACCAGCAACTTTGATGTGTGTTCCTAGGGAGTTATACTTCAGTTGTACAAAGCTACAAAATTGCTTGCAAGTTAATATACTTTTTCTTTGTCTAGGTTGGAAAAAACAACTTCAAGCCTCCACCTAAAGTAGAATCAAGTGTGGTTAGGATAGAACCAAAGAATCCACCGCCACCAGTTAACTTCCAGGTGAAATTTGATTCGTATATTTTACATGTTGGATTTCAATGATCCACTAATACAGTACCTTGAAAAAGTATTTTTCCCCCACAACTGTTTTCAGATTTTACTGTATCATTTTCTAAATTTAAAATACATTGAAGCAGTATTTTTTGAACTAATCTATAAAACATTGTGCATCATGTTGAGTCAAAAGAAACATTCTAAAACCTGTCAACAGTTTACTAAAAATTAAAAACCAAAATAGGGGCTGAAAAGGTATTGATCCCCTTTGTTAATTACTACACTAACTTTCCTCAGGTGCAATATTACCGTACCAACTCACCTAATTTGTTGATGTAGGAAATTGGAAGATCACCTGAATAAATACCCCTCTCTGTAAGGTCCAACAACATGGTAGATTTTCAATAGACTAGACCCAAAATGAAGACAAAAAGACATGGAGTTCAATGCAGTCCATCATAAAAAAGTGTTAAAATAGGAAACCACAGCCACACTGTCTAGGCCACCCTTCTAAACTTAGTTGCTGGAGAAAAATGGCATTTGTAAGAGCGACTGCAGTGATGCCGACAGTCACTTTGAGTGAGCTGCAGAAGTCAGTGGCTGCAACTAGAGATGAAGTTCATGGCTCCACAATCTGTAAGCCCTTGCACAGAAAGTATATTTACAGAAGAATGCCAAGGAAGAAGCCTTGGCTAAAAGAAGCGTATCCTTCTCTGTAAAGACTGTGCAACATATCACTTAGAAGATAGTGTAAAGATGCGGAAGGTCTTGTGGTCAGATGAGACTAAATGGAAATTTATGGCCTTAACACTAAATGGTATGTGTGGATCAGCTATTTAACACCATCCCTACTGTAAAGTATGGTGGAGGTAGCATCATGTTATGGGGATGCTTTTTGGCAAGAGGGATTGGAAATCTGGTCAGGATTGATGGAAGATAAGAGTCATAGAGAAGTACCACACAGAAAGAAGCCCCTTTGGCCCATCTAGTCCATGCCAAAATCAATTAGATTATGAAGATACGCAGTCCTCTTTTTATTGTCATTTAGTAATGCATGCATTAAGAAATGATACAAATATTTCCTTCAGTGTGATATCACAAAACATAGGACAGACCAAGACTGAAAAAAAAACTAACAAAACCACATAATTATAACATATAGTTACAACAGTGCAACAATACCATAACTTGATGAAGAAGTCCATGAGCACATTAAAAGTTCAAAGTCTCTCAAACGTCCCACATCTCACGCAGACGGAGAGAAGGAAGAAAAACTCTCCCTGCCATACCTGACCACGGTCCGACTTTGAGTCATCCGAAAACTTCGAGCTCTGATCAGCTCTCTGATACCAAGTACTGAGCGCCATCTCTATCCGAACGATTCAACCTCCTTCTCGGTCGCCAACAGCAGGCAAAGCCGGGGATTTTGAGGCCTTCCCTCCGAAAGATTCCTGACCGCGCAGTAACAACAGCAGCGAACGAGCGTTTCAGAAATTTTTCCAGATGTTCCTCTGTGCTTTCATCTCCATCTCCATCAAATCAGAATTGTTCACAAATTTAACAAATACGATATCATTTTCATCGAAGGGCTGCGCACGCAAGGCACACTGCTTCTCTCTCCTCCTGCCTCAAACTGCCTACTGACCCTCTGAGTTGAGTGAAGAAGTTTTCCCTCATGTTCCCCTTAAACTTAAATCTTTCCTTATAACTCAAGTCCTCCAGACCTGGCAACATCCTTGTAAATTTTCTCTGCACTCTTTCAACCTTGTTTACATCTTTCTTGTAGGTAGGTGACCAAAATTGCAGACAATACTCCAAATTAGGCCTCGCCAACGTCTGATACAACTCCAACATACCATCCCATCTTCTGTACTTAATACATTGAATTATGAAGGCCAATGTGTCAAAAGCTTCCTTTAGGACCCTATCTATCTGTGACACCACTTTCAACTGATTGTGTATCTGTATTCCCAGATCCCTTTTGCTCTACCACACTCCTCAGTGCCTTACTGTTTGCTGTGTAAGACCTACCCTGGTTTGTCCTACCGAAGTGCAAAATTTCCCAGTTGTCTGCATTAAATTCCATCTGTGACTTCTCAGCTGATGCAGATCTCTCTGCAAGCCATGATAGCCTTCCTCACTGTCCGCTACACCCCCAATTTTGGTGTCATCTGAAAATTTGCTGATCCAATTAACCACATTATCATCCAGATCATTGATATAGATGACAAACGACAAAGAACCTAGCACCAATCCCTAGAGCACTCCTCTAGTCACAGGCCTCCAGTCAGAGAGACAACCATCTACTACCTCTCTGGCTTCTCCCACAAAGCCAATGTGTAATCAGTTTACTACCTCGTCGTGAATGCTGAGCGACTGAACCTTCTTACCGGCCTCCCATGTGGGACCTTGTTAAATGTCTCACTGTAGTCCATGTAGACAACATCCACTGCCTTGCCTTCATCCACTTAACTGGTAACTTCTTCAAAAATCTCTTAAGATTGATTAGACATGACCTACCATGCATGATGAATATCCTTAATCTGTCCATGCCTACCCAAATACTTACATATTCTGTCCCTTCCGATAAATTTCCCACAACTGCTGTCAGACTCAGTGGCCTTGTTTCTGTTCGGAGCCTTTTTTAAACTGTGGAACATTGGTTATCCTCCAATCCTTTGGTACCTCTCCTGATGCTAAGAATGTTTTAAATATCTCTCCTAGGGTCCTGGCAGTTTCTGCACTTGCCTCCCAGAGTCTGAGGGAACACCTCATCAGGCCCTGGGGATTTATCCACCCTGATTTGCCTCAGGGTAGCAAACACCTCCTCTGTAATCTGTACAGAATCCATGAAGTTGATTCTGCTTTGCCTCTCTTCTATGCACTCAGTATCCATCTCCCAAATACAGATGCAAAGAATTAATTTAAGATCTCCCTCATCTGTTTTGGCTGCACACATGGATTACCATTCTAGTCTTCCAGAGGATCTGTGTCACTAGCAATCCTTTTGCTCTTAACATACCTGTAGGATATCTTGGGATTCTCCTTCATCTTGTCTGCTGGAGCAACTTCATGCCTTCTTTTAGCCTTCCTGATTTCTTTCTTAAGTATTCTCTTGAGAGATCCTGGATAAAAAACCTGCTAGTTTAAACTGTCGAGGAAGTTTATCTTTCAACAAGACAATGACCCAAAGCACACTGCCAGAGCAACCATGGGGTGGCTTCAGATGAAGAAAATTGCTGTCCACAAGTGCTCCCCAACTAACCTGGCACAGCTTGAGCAATTTAGCAGAGGATTGGGCAAATCTTGCTCCCTCATGTTGTGCAAAGCTAATAGAGACATATCCAAAAAGCCTACTGGCTGAATAGTTACAAGAGGTGGTAAGTACTAAAGGGGATGAATAGGTGAAACTGGGAGCGGGGGGGGGGATGTGAAGTAAAGAGCTGGGAATTTGATAGGTGCAAGAGATACAGGGCTGGAAGAGGGAGAATAGGAGAGGACAGAAGGGCATGGAAGAAACAAAAGGGAGGAGGAACACCAGATGGGCAGGCAAAGAGATAGGGTGAGAGAGGGAAAGGGGGATAGGGAATGGTGGGGGAGCATTACCAGAAGTTCAAGAAATCAATATCCATGCCATCAGGTTGGAGGCTACCTAGACAGAATACAAGGTGTTTTTCCTCCAACCTGAGTGTGGCTTCATCATGACAGTAGAGGAGGCCATGTGTTTCACCTATCACCTTGTGTTTCTCCCTTCCCTCCCCCCACCTTTTAAGTCTACTCCTCATCTTTTTTTCTGCAGTCCTGCTGAAGGGTTTCCGCCCAAAACGTCAACTATCCTCTTTTCTATAGATGCTACCTAGCCTGCTGAGTTCCTCCAGCATTTCAGAATTAGAATCAGGTTTATTATCATCAGCATGTGACGTGAAGTTTGTTAACTTAGCAACAACAGTTCAGTGCAATACATAATCTAGCAGAGAAAAAAAAATACAAGTAAATCAATTATGTATATTGAATAGATTTTTTAAAAAGTGCAAAAACAGAAATACTGTATTTTTTTTTTAAAGTGAGGTAGTGTCCAAAGATTTAATGTCCATTTAGGAATCAGATGGCAGAGGGGAAGAAGCTGTTCCTGAATCGCTGAGTGTGAGCCTTCAGTGTGTCGACAGCTAAAAAAGTTCTGGTTCAGGTTTTGTCAGTTGTCAAGTTCTTTGTTGTTTCTGATTGCAATCAGAAATGCAATTATCAAAAATGAAATGACTATTAAACGTCTAAATATTAAATCAACTAAAAACACTTGAAAATGTAATTAAAACAATATTTTAAAAAGTGGACCTAATTTTCCTATTCAAATGAATAGGATCATGAATCCTGTACACAGAACTCTCTGGATGATACTGCAGTGGAGCATGGGCTTTCACTGTCAGAGATTGGCTTGAGAGGTCAGAACTTGCATATTCACAGAGGAATCCTGAATCTTGCAGAGTAGTGAAGAACGTGCGCGATTGTCATGTATTTCCCAGCAAAATCTGGGCCATTATTTAATCCTCGTGTTTGCATTATTTAATCCTGTTTTTTTTTAAGTTATTTTGAGCGATTGGGCTGTTTAATCAAATTGTTGATAGGACAACACAAATTGCTTTTGCCCTCCTGTTGGGGAAAATCAGCAAAAGATTTATTGCCAAAAATAACCCAGTATTGGAACTACAGATCGGAGGAAAGCAGTTCCATACCGCTATTACAAAGCATACCAATATTCACTGTCAATGTTACATGTAGGAAAAATGGCAGACTAAATAAATTTTTAAATTTGTGTGAATTTTTTTCAAGACTGATTTAAGTAATTTGCTTTTTAGCTCATTAGCTCTGGATCAGTTTCTTGCCACAATGTAAGTAGTGCAACAGAAACTGTAACGATGGATTTGTAATAGGTTCTTGTAAAAATTTAGCTCAAGTTTTGACTGCTTCCTGGTTTTGCTAGCCCTTTGCTCAGTTACTATGATATGACTCTGGTTTTCTTCATAATTGGTGGGACTTTTCCACGCAGTTTGGTTATCATCGGGAATTCAATTGGTGGGAAAAGTGTTCTTAAACATAGCCCTACTATCTCTTGAATTGCAGCATTTATCATTTGGAGCTTATTTATCTTCTGGTGTTTATTAATGCAAAACCTCAATATTTTCTATGGCTTCCATCATATGAAATTGTATTGTCATTTAGATGAGTGATGTATGGTTCATCTGAGCCAGTAATTTTGATAATTCTAAGATTACTTGTGAAAAAGTTATTATCTTCCAATTCGTAAATCTTCCTTTTATTCAATAATAGGAATGGGATGGTCTGGTCAGGATAGCATTTGTGAGAAAAAACAAGACTCTAGCTGCAGCTTTTAAGTAAGTATTTTGATATTTGAATTTCTTTTGAAGGGAAAAATAACACTTTGCTTATATGTTGTAATAAAAGTAATGTACAAGTAGATTTCATAAAAATGCTGTTTTGTTCAAAATCTGTGTTTTTAGTTTTAGTTAATGTACTTGCTTGCTTGTTCATTTGAAGCATTGATCTACATTCAATGTGATGCTTCAAAGAAACTTGGTCTGTTAAAATTCATCTGTGTTTACTCATAGATCCAGTGCAGTTGAACAGTTGCTGGAAAAAAATTACAGAATACACTGTTCTTTGCATAATATTGTAAGTATAAAAGTTGTATTTTGGTTTTGGTATACAATTGCCATAATATAGTTAATTAATGTTATAAAATAATTTTAAGACTTTTTAACTAATGTGACCAGTTACAAAATCTCTATTCATATAATAGTTAATTCTATAGGCTATTATTTGTCCAATTCTGTTCTACAAGTTTTAGTATGGACAAAACCAACGCAATTATTGTGTGTGCATGTCAAGAATCACTATTAACAAAAATAAAAATTCATCTTGAAAATGAACATTATTTTGAAGGTTTTTATGTACAAATTAATCCCAACATTTAAAGCTTTAGATATTGAATACACTCATTGTTCAGATTACTGTTTGCTGTAGGAAATTCCAGAAAACTTTAATATTGCTGAAAAAATCCAGAAAATCCTAGAAGAAACTGAATGCAGTGAAAAACGTGCTCGAACAATGGACGTAGATGACTTCATGAGGTAACGAGAAATTACTAAATTTGGCATGTTTATAAATGTGCATGGGCTTTGTCCTCTTCATTCATAGCAATTTTGCCTTCTTTCTCAGCCCAAATAATGTACAATTATTTGAGGTATCTGAGTAAATGAGTAACAGCTGCCCATTGGTATGGAATACAGTGGATTCTCGTTAATTGGGGTTTAGTTAATTAGGGGAGCTGCTTATTTGGGGCAACTCTTAAAGAACAAAAACTGATTGAGAAAATTGCCAGGATTCGCTTTGTTTATTTGGAACATTATGCTGCTTAATTGGGGCAGACTTGCCAAACAGGTCTAAGTAACGTCACTCACATGCACTTGTGGGGTTGTTAAGACACACCACCATGCGTATAGCAAAGTTTTTAAGTGTCATTTGTGTGTGTTTGTGTTCAAAAAGCAGATAGCTGGTGAGAAATAAGCAGTAAGCCATTCCAAGCTGTTTTGCTCACTGCGATTTCAGGCATTCAGGCTTGGAGATGCCAGAAATGGCTGGGAGTGAAAATGAAATAATGTCATTACTTCAAGTTAGCATCTAAGAATATTTTGAAGGTACTGTATCAACAATCTTCTAGAATGTTACAATGAAAATGAAGATTTGGAGAATGCAATCTTCGATAGCATTGTATGAAGGCAGTCCATTTTCTGCACTAACTATCGCAGTCATGTTTATTATCACTGGCATGTGACGTAAAATTTGTTAACTTAGCAGCAGCAGTTCCATGCAATACTTAATTTTTTGTTCATTGTGTAGACTGGATGAGTTCCTCTGTTGATGACTACAAGGAACTAATAGTTTTATAGTATTGTAGTACTATTGATAGTGTTCTAATTTGTTCTGTATTTAAATACATAATTTGTTACTCAGTTTGTCTTTTAATACTTTTTTAAAAACTATTTCCATGAAACTGTGGCTTATTGCAGTAGCTGCTTAATTGGGCCAAAAATGCACTGGTCCTAATGAGTCCCAGTTAACTGCAATCCACTGTATTTGGAAGAATTTTTTAATTGTGTTGCAGAATTTTGGAAGATGACAGCATGGGAACCAAACCCATGTTTTGTATTTTCTTCTGTCGGTTTGGAGGTTCTGTAAACTTTTGTGGTTATGCTTTAATAGAATATTATCAACTGCATTTTGTACATTCTTATAGTTTTAATGTGTAAATTCAGTTCTGAATTTGTAATTCTTCAGTTTTAATATTTAGAAAGATCTGCATTTTCTATTTACCACTATTGATAGCAGTAAATTTGTTTTCTAAAAATTCCCATTTCTTGTACAGTACTTAAAATTTACATAAAATACTCTCCAAGAGAGAGAAATGTAGGGAAACAATTTCATTCCACTCAGGTAATGTTTCTGTTTGCTTCTGCAGTTTGCTCCATGGTTTCAATTCGCATGGAATCCACTTCTCATGACAGCATTTTCTGCAACTTGACTGTCGATTTTAAGTTTGCTAGATAGTTTCTATTTTTGTTACAGTATTGGGAGTTTTAGATTAAATTAAACCTGAAACTTCCTTTGTACATTACTGCAACTTAATGCAAGTTTGCACAGGTATGCTCAGTTGTGAAAATAAAGATAATATTATTCAGATATTCTAACATGGAACATATGCTAATTTTAAATTTGTATATTTGTATGTACTTTATAGTAGCTTGTCATATTGTGTATTCAAAACTTAAGTAAAACAAACTCATTTCTTGTGGTTTTCTTCCCTAACTAGCTGAAGCAGTCCCTATTTCTTTCAGCAGTCATATTTCTTTCAAATCCAAGAATGCAGTTCTAGAGTTGGGTTAAGGAATAAAGCTGGGCAACTTGGTATAGCAGACAAGTTAATGATCAATGGACTTAATGTAGTTATGGAAGAGTAACTAAGTAATTGGCCCTTAACCTGCAGGGATATAATTTGACCAATGAAAGCAGTAAGAAACGACAGAATATTGGAAATCCCAAACAAATTAATGCAGTAACGATAAAAATTAATGCAAAAATCACCCATTTGAGAAGCTATAGCCTTGTAGGAATATATTACTAGATTGGCCAGGTCAACAAACGTTCTGAGCATTGAACTCCATTCGCAAATGTTTAATACTTGGTATGGTCTAAGAAGGAATTCTGAGAAGTGGAAAACCAAGAAACAGGCCTGATATCTTATACACAGATGTTAAGACTGCGCAACAAGATGCTTTAATTAAGGCACCAGGTACTTTGTAACACAAAAAGTTTTGCTGAACCTGCATGGGGCATTAGTTTGGCTACAGCTAAAATCGTATTACACCATGATAGGGACAAGGGCATAATAGAAAAGATTGAGAGCCAGATTTGTAGTACATCTCAAGTGGATTTGTGGACTTCCAAGGATGTGCCAAAACTAGAGAATTTTAGAAAACTTAAAATTTAGTTGAAAATAAAATTAAAGCCTTGAACAACTTTTATTTCCTTTCAAAGTTAATTAATCTATGAATAACTATGGTGTTGTTGTGAAATTAGATACCTGTAAATAGTAAAGATAGGAACATGCATTTGTGGTTAAAAAGTACAGGCCATTCTTAGGTTAAGAGTGGCTGACTTGTGGACAGACCCTACATAAAGAGCTTTTATAATAAATTCAAATATATACATTCATTCCTATCAAATGGCAGAACTAGTTTTCTTTCTTGTCCTCCCTTTCCCCTCTTACATGGTTTTGATGCCATTTTTATACTTCTGTGGGGGTTTAGTCTGTATAGAGTGATTTGATGGTGTATTTTCCAATTTGGGTTCAAAATTATCTTGTGGGCATCTGTAAAAAAATGATTGTTACATAGAGATGACTTGTTTGCTGGCATGTTCACTGCCCAATGACATCTTTGAAAATTACTTTTGATTCTACCATATTCAATTATTGAAGCACTAATATATACAACATGGTGATGGTAAGCACAAATTGATAGGTTCAACTAAGCCAGTTCATTGTAACTCAACACGCAAAAGTAGTATTCTCCCATCCTCAAATTATTTTCCTCCTACACGACAATTGTTATTGTGTGTGAAAAGCCAACTGGTGAGTCCTAAATTTCAACAAGTTTTTAAATTTAGATCTGCTGCTTAAACTGTCAATGTGTACTTGTGTAATTGATGAAATTTGATAGAATTGGGAGATATGAAATAAAAAAAAATTTAAACCTGCTTTCTCTGTATCTTAACTGACCATTCCAATTACAAATCAAACATCTGCACTATTAACTACAATTATTTTCTCTATCATCATAGTCCAACCTGAGCATTTCTAGTTTGTTTAATTGCACATAGGTTATCACAGTTGATTTCATCAACAGTTGTTGCCTTATCCAGCTCTCTGCCAACCCCTCTGTAGACTTTTTTTTTTGCTCTTCCCCAATTCTGATGAATTGCCTTTAAATTTAAAATGTTAACTATTTCTCTTTCCTGCTCTCAGACTATTGCCAGTATTTTGTATTTTTTTCTCTATAGTGTTCTTAAAATTGTCTACTGCAATATTTAACAGGCAATTGTTTGTTTTTGATCTGCTGGATATCTTTCTGATTAAAATTTACGTATCTATGGCAATTTTCATTTGATGCCATGAAATAGACAGTTTGTCTCCAGCAGGAATAATGGCAGCTCAGGAATACAATGTGACAAGAGGCATGAATGTACAAGAAAGAAAATACATTTGTTTTCCCAATCCAGTCTACATCAGCAATATTGATGACCAATTGCATATTAAAGTTACACAATGAAAAATAAGGAAAATTCATTGTACTATTGCTACAACAGTTAAAGGCACAAAATGTTGTACAATCTAAAACACCAAAAACTATTATGAAACCCATGCATCCATTTTTAGCTTCCTTTAATTTTGTTTGGCATTTTACAAAAAAGGCTATTTAGAAACTTATCAAGAGCAAAACATCACAAAATGTACTTAAATGTAAATCTGATGCACAAGCCCTCACTATTCCAAGATTCTCTAACAATTTTTTAAAATAAAAATCATGATGATATCACATTGGGATGAAGTGAAATGCCAAGAACAGGGTTTTCAATTGATGTTGATTAATTGGGTGATTACTCAAGGGAAGATTAAAAACTAATGTTAATGTACTTCTTTGAGTGTTCACAAGTTCCAGTTAGTTTATAATAACAACAATATTCTATCAAAACCCTCCAAATGTTATAGTCATTCTATTTCCAAATCAAACCACAATGTGGTATGAATTAGGTGGAATTCCAGACAAGACATTAAATACACATTTTACATTAAGTGGAAGAATGCTGCATTAAAATATTTCACATTCAGCAACATTTTTTCTGATATTTGCAGGAAGTAAACTCAAAAATGATCAGACTTTAATGTCTATCTTTAGTGGATATGAACTTGATCTTCAATTGACATCACTGTAGTAATGGCTATAACCGTTTAAAATGAAACCTTGAAAAATTTGGTACTTAACTGATTTCATATAAACTTAAATGAACGTCAGCATAACTAAGTTTTCCTTAAACCATCTCGAGTCTTCTGTACTCATCTGAACAGTGAGACATCACAGTATACGGTTCCATTCTGTAATTCACAAGCTCTGCCTTTTCATCACTGCTCCAAACCAAATTTTTTTTAATACAATAATCACTACCATTTAAATATGTACTTTCCCTTTACATAGGAAAAATAGTAAAAGCTCACATTGAAATCTTGAAAATTATACTGAAACTTTTTAATTGAATCCTATTTACTTTAGATAACAACCATCTGGTGCATGTACTGATGTTTCAAGTGCAATTGCTCCCAAAAGTTCATTTTACTTTATTTTTAACATTCTTACTTGTTAAATCAAGATGTTGTGAAACACATTACAGCAATTTTTTAAAAAGTGAGCACTTTTTCAAAAAAAAAAGCTACTTAAAGACTTCATTGATAAAGTAAATATGTGGAATGTCAATCTATACTTCTATACCGTTATACATTTTGGAACCAAATGTCATTTTAAATCAGTTGATGATATGGCACATATCTTGTGAAATAATAGAAACGTATGTGACAAAAGATGGCTCAAAAACAATAAAAAAGACGAGTACAATAAATTAATTTACACAAAACAAAAAAGTTTTATTGAAGTAAGAGGTGTGTATCGTTAGATCATCTGCTGATTTTGGGGACTTAGCCTCTAAGAAGGCACAAAAAAAAAACAGGGCAAGCTCAGTCTGCTCTAATGGAAATTACTTCACATCACAAATTGTTTGTGCGTACATGCAAACACACAAACAGCACAGCCAGCTATGGTAACAAAATGTAGCCACGTCAATTTAAAAAATAAAATAAAAAATACTGAGTATCTAAATGTAGACTTTCCACAGTTGTTTGACACATTTTAAAAAAAAGTTGGCAAAGATTTTCTGACCAAAGCTTCTTGCTAAAGCCAAAAAGTTTTTTCAAAGTACTTCAGAAATGTCCTAATCCTGTGAACTTGTGCTGTTGGATTAGAAGCATTTGTTTAGTAGTAATACCATGGGAGTGTGTTCAGAAAACAAAAATTCAAGTAAAATGATAGAAAGTTTCAATTGATGTAGTTCCAAAAGTTCTTAGCATTCCAGTGATTGGCTTTTGGTGACCACAGCTCAAAATTAGTAGGGAAGTTTATGCGATAAAGATTTTGAGAATCAGTTAATCCTCTGAATCTGTCTGAAACTTAAATAGCTCTTGGCCGCTTAGGATTGATCTGCTTACTAGCTTGTTCTTCCTCCTGAAGAGTGGTACGGAAGACTTTTACTTTATCTGAAAGACAGAAGATACAAGTCAACCATACGCCAATAAAATAAATTGCATTATTGGTCATGGTGGATATCAGTGGAAAATTAGTTCAGTTTATTACTAATTAAATTTAATTTAATTTAAATTAAATGTTTCCTCCAGTTTATTGGATAAAGTATACAAAATCTACATTCATAAAACAAATTAACTAATGTGTTGCATGTTATACAATGTATAACAGACATAACTCTTTATAATTTATAATTCTGAACAGCAATAATATAAACTTCAGGATTAATGAGTAATCCCATTAACGAAATGTGGTAGAAATTCTCCATCACACTGTACTTACATTAAGCAAAGACTTAAAAATTGCAACAAGCGTCCCGATGGAGTACCTGGTAAGGATCTGAAAACTTGTGCCAACCAACTAGCAGGATTTCTCAAGGACATTTTCAACCTCTTACTGCTACGAGCAGAAGTTCCTATTTGCTTCAAAAAGGCAACAATTATACCAGTGCCCAAGAAGAATAATGTGGGCTGCCTTAATGACTATCACCCTGTAGCATTCACATCAACACTGACGAAATGCTTTGAGAGGTTGGTTATGACTAGACTGAACTCCCGCCTCAGCAAGTACCTGGACCCATTGCAATTCTCCTATCGCCACAATAGCTCAACGGCAGACACAATCTCAATGGCTCTCCACATGGCTTTAGACCACCTGGACAACACAAACATTTATGTCAGGATGCTGTTCGACTATAGCTCAGCATTTTAATACCATCATTCCCACAACTCTTGATTGAGGAGCTGCAGAACCTGGGCCTAAATGCTGAGCTGTAGTCAATGAAGAGCATCCTCATATATATATCTTCCAGATGTTCCAGAGCTGAGTAGACAGCCAATGAAATGGCATCTGCTATTGACCTGTTGTGATGGTAGGCAAATTGGAGCAGATCCAAGTCACCCAGGCAAGAATTCATATGCTTCACGACCAACCCCTCAAAGCATTCCTTGCTGAGAAGCTCCTAACTCCAGCTGGAGAGTGGGGATGAATGGTTCAGAGTTTGGGGCTGGTCATTTAAGGCAGATTTTTTATAAAACATTTTCTTCATGCAAAGTGTTGAAAACCTCCTCAATTCTCCATTTTAGCAGTGCACATTAATGAATTTGCCTAAAAGCCTGCCTTTGAGTTAAGTGGAGAAGCTACATACACAGTCAGGAAAATGAATTTGAGGCATGGGATCAGTCAGGATTTATCTTAATGGCAAAATAATATAACAGACAATTCTTACTCTGTAGATTTCTTAAACCTGCCCTTTATGGTTCCCATTAGATTGGCATTTGCAGTTAGTGATTAATAATGGCAATTACACCCAATTCTGATGTGATGTACCTGCCTTTTAAATATTCAAGAAATTCAGTCTCTCACTGACATGAGTTAGCCTTCTTATCCTAATTTAAGTGAAAGCTAAAATTATTATCAATACAACTACCTTTCTTACTCTAATATTTGTATTTATTGATCCTCCCTACAGTTACTAGCAGCAGACTATGCTCCTCAACCACAGGGATAAATAATTTTCTGTTACATAACTACTCATAAGATTTCCAATGCTTGCTCACATCCGATACCACTCTCATTAATGAAATGATATTACTCAATCATTAAGTCCTTTCCTTCCCCTCTTAATAATTTACTAGTTTTCCTGTAAATACAACCTAGAATGCTGAGATCTTATCTCTGTAATCATACAGTTACATAGTAAATAGGCCCAACCACCCACATCTGTGCTGACCATCATCCTTAAACGTACTAATCCCACAATCCTACATTAGTTCTGTATCCCCTTATGCCTTACTGTACCTGTCAAAATCCTTCTTAAATGTTACTTTTCCTGCCTCCTCCAACACATCTGGCTGATCATTGCAGGTACCAACTACTATCTGTGCAAAAAAAAAAATTACCCTTCTGTTCCCTTTTAAATCTTCTTAGCTTAAACTTAATGCCCTCTAGTGTTAGTATCGCTAACATGGGAACCAGACAATGGCCATCTACCCAAACTATTCCTCTCATAATTATATATCCTGCAATCATGTCACCTCTTATCATCCTTTGCTTCAAGGAATAGATATAGCCTACAAGAGGAGAGGCTGTAATTGATCTGGTATTGGGAAATTAACCCGGTCAGATGTCAAGTCTCTCAGTGGGAGAGCATTTTGGATATAATAGAAACATAGAAACATAGAAAATAGGTGCAGGAGTAGGCCATTCGGCCCTTCGAGCCTGCACCGCCATTTATTATGATCATGGCTGATCATCCAACTCAGAACCCAGCCTTCCCTCCATACCCCCTGACCCCTGTAGCCACAAGGGCCATATCTAACTTCCTTTTAAACATAGCTAATGAACTGGCCTCAACAGTTTGCTGTGGCAGAGAATTCCACAGATTCACCACTCTCTGTGTGAAGAAGTTTTTCCTAACCTCGGTCCTAAAAGGCTTCCCCTCTATCCTCAAACTGTGACCCCTCACAACTCTATCTCCTTTACCATAGCATTGGAGAGGGATAGGAACAGACAAGTTAGGGAAGTGTTTAATTGGAGTAAGGGGAAATATGAAGCTATCAGGCAGGAACTTGGAAGCATAAATTGTGAAATATATGGCAGATATGCGACAAATATTCAGGGGATATTTGTGTGGTGTTCCGCATGCATATATGTTCCAGTGAGACGGAAAGGATAGGAGGGTACAGGAACCGTGGTGTACAAAGGCCGTTGTCAATCTAGTCAAGAAGAAAAGCTTCCGAAAGTTTCAAAAAACTATGTAATGATAGAGATGTAGAAAACTATAAGGCTAGCAGGAAGGAGTTTAAGAATGAAATTAGGACAGCCAGAACAGGCCATGAGAAGGCCTTGGTGAGCAGGATTAAGGAAAACCCCCAAGGCATTCTACAAGTATGTGAAGAGCAAGAGGATAAGACGCGAGAGAATAGGACCAATCAAGTGTGACGGTGGAAAAGTGTGTATGGAACTGGAGGAGATAGCGGAGGTACTTAAATGAATACTTTGCTTCAATATTTACTACGGAAAAGGATCTTGGCAACTGTAGGGATGACTTACAGCGGCCTGAAAAGCTTGAACATATAGACATTAAATCAAGTTGGATAAGTCACCAGGACTGGACAAGATATACCCCAGGCTACTGTGAGAGGCAAGGGAGGAGATTGCTGAGCCTCTGACAATGATCTTTGCATCATCAATGGGGACAGGAGAGGTTCCAGAGGATTGGAGGGTTGCAGATGTTGTTCCCTTATCCAAGAAAGGGAATAGAGATAGCCCAGGAAATAGCCCAAAGGCAGGAAGAGAAGATGGCAGCGAGACACAGCGCACGCAGCTCTCCGGTGAAAATGATATCATATTTGTAAGTAGGATGCCAAGCACAATTTTGATTTGATGGAGACAGATGTGAGAAGCAGAGGAACATCTGGAGAAATTTCTGAAATGCCTAGTTCGCTGCCGCTGCTACTGTGCGATCAAGAATCTCCGGAAGGAAGGCTCCAAAATCCCAGGCTTTGCCTGCTGCTGGCGACTGAGGCTGAGGTCGAAGCGTTCGGCAGAGATGGTGCTCAGTACTCGGTGTCAGGGGGCTGATCAGAGCTCGAAGTTTTCGGACGAATCAGAGTCGGACTGTGGTCAGGCATGGCAGGGAGCGTTTTCTTCCTTCTCCTGTCTGTGTGAGATGTGGGACTTTCAAGAGACTTTGAACTTTTTTACTGTGCAATGGCCTGTTCTTCATGAAGTTATGGTATTGTTGCACTGTTGTAACTGTATGTTATAATATGTGGTTTTTGTTAGTTTTTCAGTCTTGGTCTGTCCTGTGTTTTCTGTGATAACGCACTGGAGGAATATTGTATCATTTCTTAATGCATGCATTACTAAACGACAATAAAAGAGGACTGTGTGTCCTCATAATCTAATCTAAATTATAGACCACTGAGACTTCAGTGGTTGGTAAGTTTTTGGAGAAGATCCCGACAGGCAGGATTTATGAACATTTGGAATTAGGAATAGTCAGCATGGCTTATCAAAGGCAGGTTGTGCATTCTGAGCCTAAATGAATTTTTTGAGAATGTGACTAAACACACTGATGAAAGTAGAGCAGTAGATGTAGTGTATATGGATTTCAGCAAGGCATTTGATAAGGTACCCCCCCCACCCCCCATGCAAGGCTTATTGAGAAGGTAAGGAAGCATGGGATTCAAGGGGGACCTTGCTTTGTGGATCTAGAATTGGCTTGCTCACAGAAGGCAAAGAGTGGTTGTAGATGGGTCATATTCTGCATGGAGGTTGGTGATCATTGGTGTGCCTCAGGGATCTGTTCTGGGACCCTTTCTTTTTGTGATTTTTATAAATGATCTGGATGAGGAAGTGGAGGGATGGGTTAGTAAGTTTGCTGATGGCAAAGGTTGGGAGTGTTGTGGATAGTCTGGAGGGCTGTCAGAGGTTACAGCTGGACATCAATAGGGTGCAAAACTGGGCTAAGAAGTGGCAGATGGAATTCAACCCAGATAAGTGTGAGGTGGTTCATTTTGGTAGGTCAAATATGATGGCAGAATATAGTATTAATGGTAAGACTCTTGGCAGTGTGGAGGATCAGAGGGATCTTGGGATCTGAGTCCAGAGGACACTCAAAGCTGCTGCGCAGGTTGACTCTGTGGTTAAGAAGGCATACGGTGTATTGGCCTTCATCAACCATGGGACTGAATTCAAGAGCAGAGAGGTAATGTTACAGCTATACAAAACCCTGGTCAGACTCCACTTGGGAGTACTGTGCTCAGTTCTGGTCACCTCAATACAGGAAGTATGTGGAAACTATAGAAAGGGTGCAGAGGAGATTTACAAGAATGCTGCCCGGATTGGGAGCATGCCTTATGAAAATAAGTTAAGTGCACTTGGCCTTTTCTCCTTGGAGCGATGGAGGATGAGAGGTGAACTGATAGAGTTGTATAAGATGATGAGAGGCATTGATCATGTGGATAGTCAGAGGCTTTTTCCCAGGCCTGAAATGGCTATCACGAGAGGGCACAGTTTTATGGTCTTTGGCAGTAGCGGGGTAAGTTTTTTTAAAATGCAGAGTGGTGAGTGTGTGAAATGGGCTGCCGGCAACGGTGGTGGAGACAGGTACACTAGGGTTTTTTTAAGAGACCCCTGGGTAGGTACATGGAGCTTAGAAGAATAGAGGGCTATGGGTAACCCTAGGTTATTTCTAAAGTACATGTTCAGCACAGCATTTTGGGCCGAAGGGCCTGTAAGTTTTCCATGTTTCTAATCCAGACAAAAATATAAAGCAACAGCAGCTTAACCTTCTGTTGGAAATTGTCCTGACGAAGGGTCTCGGCCTGAAACGTCGACTGTACCTCTTCCCAGAGATGCTGCCTGGCCTGCTGCGTTCACCAGCAACTTTGATGTGTGTTGCTTTTGTCATTAATATTCATTTTAATAGCTTTAGACTTTTAACATAAAAACAATTTTCTCTTTGATGGAAGATATGATCAATGTGATGTTACTTTAGGATGTGGAAAAAAGGAGAGTAGTTTGATACTTGGAAAGGAGCCCAATCCTTCTGTTCACACCAGATGAGAGGTCAGAATTTGTTTGACCTGCTTTATAGTAATGCCAAAATTTTATACTTCTCATCATTCCTTTTAAGCGGTTATTTCTTTAAACTGTCATTATTCTTTTGATGTACTTCCTTATATTTTACTAGAAGGTATTCCCTATCATGCAGTCAGTGAGATCATGTTTTCCAAAACATCAACCCCCATCTTCTACTTGTTCCAAGCAGAATGCTACAATCACATTGAATTTATTTTCTTTTTAACTTCAGATTATAGTTCTTAAGAAAACTGCCACTTCATGTGACCTATTTGTGTATGCTGATTGAATGTGGTGTAAACTTGGTGTAAACCTACCCCTCAGTTCAGTAAGAATTTCAATCTTCTGATCTAAAATTGACTCTAACTGTGTGGAGTATGCATCCACATCATAATCCACCTCTTCAGTCATCTCCAAAAGTGCTTTTTCATCCTCCAGCCATCGAATTGACTCCTGTGGATAAACAAAATCCCATGTATAAAGCACCAATGTGAAATAGAACATAGCTCAGTACAGTATGGGCCTTTTGACCCTCACTGTTGTGCCAACAAAATATAAATGTACTCCATGACTCTCATGCACAGCATATAAGCCTCCATTTTTCTTACATTCACATGCCTAACTAAGAGTTCCTTAAATATACCTATTTTATCAGCCTCCAACATCTCTGGTCGTGCATTCCAGGCACCTCCAGTCTCTTGTTAAAAAAAACCTTTGTCTGATATCTCCCCTAAACTTTCCTCCACTCACCTTAAGCACACCTTAACAGCTTCTGGTACTGGTTGTTGAGAGCCTGGGGAAAAAAAAAGTCCTCACTGTCTACTCTGTCTCTGCTTCTCATAATCTTATACACCTCTATCAAGTTGCCTTTCATCCTCCATCACTCCAAAGGGAAAAGCCCTAGCTCACTCAACATGTCCTCAGAAGACTTGCTCTCTAATCCAGGCAGCATCCTGGTAAATCTCCTCTGCACGCTATCTAAAGCTTCCACATCCTTTCTATAATGGAGTAATCAAAACTGAACAAAATATTCTTCGTGGTATAGTTTCACAGAGCTGTGACATTACCTCGTGGTTCTTGAACTCAATCCCTGACTAATGAAGGCCAACTCATCATGACTTATTAACCACCCTATCAATTTTTGCAGCAATTTTGAGCTATCTGTGGACTTGGACCCCAAAATCCTTATGTTCCTCTACAGTGTTAAGAATCCCACCTCTGACCTTGTTCTCCACCTTCAAGTTCAATCTTCCAAATTGTATCACTTCACATTTTTCTGGATTGAACCCCATCTGCCATTTCTCCACCCAACTCTCAACGTGATTGAAACGTATAAGATCCTAAAGGGATTGGACAGGATAGATGCAGGAAGATTGTTCCCGATATTGGGGAAGTCCAGAACGAGGGGCCACAGTTTGAGGATAGAGGGGAAGCCTTTTAGGACCGAGATTAGGAAAAACTTCTTCGCACAGAGAGTGGTGAATCTGTGGAATTCTCTGCCACAGGAAACAGTTGAGGCCAGTTCATTGGCTATATTTAAGAGGGAGTTAGATATGGCCCTTGTGGCTACGGGGTCAGGGGGTATGGAGGGAAGGCTGGGGCGGGGTTCTGAGTTGGAGGATCAGCCATGATCATAATAAATGGCGGTGCAGGCTCGAAGGGCCGAATGGCCTACTCCTGCACCTATTTTCTATGTTTCTATCAACCTATCTCGAAATCCTGTTGTAACATCTAACTACACTATCCACAACATCCATGTCATCTGCAAACATACTAACCCACCCCTCCACTTCCCCATCCAAGTCATTTATAAAAATCACAAAGAGCAAGGGTCCCAGAACAGATTCCTGTAGAACATGAACATCGAAGCAGAATACTCGCCATCTACTCCCACCCTCTCTGCCTTCTGTGGGCAAGCCAATTCCAAATCCATGCAACCAAGTCCCCATGGATTCCATGCATGACTTTCTGGATGAACCTACCATGGGGAGCCAAATACCTTATTAAAATCCATATACACAACACTTACTGTCTACCTTCATCCATTTATTTTGTCATCTCCTCAAAAAACTCAATTACGCTCATGAGGCATGGTCTATCCTTCAAAATAAAAACCATGTTGATGTTCCCTAAAAAGACTATGCTTCCCCAAATGTTTATAAATTCTGTACCCAAGAATCCTCTCCAATAGTTTGTCCATGACTAATTTAAGACTCACTGGTTTCAACTACCAAGATTATCCATCATCTTTCTTAAACATAAAATAAATCTGAGTTGGTGGCCCATACGGTACACAAAGTTTCAGGCAGGCCTTATAAAAAAAAGCCTCTGCAATGATTCATTTTATAAATATTTAAATAAAATTTAAATCATAAATTAGTTGAACTAATCCAGCGACTCCATCTTTAGTTAAGGTTTTTGGAAGCTAAAGAAGCCTTTGAAGCTCAATACTAGGAATACTGCAAACTGAAATAAAAACAGAATATTTTGAATTGAAGCTAGCAGTGGTGTGAAAATTTTGGAACAAAGATAATTATCCTCCAATGTTAAAGTCATGAAGTAAAACACAAGCTACACTTGTACCCAACAGGAATAAAAATAGAAAATTCCTCTGTAGACTCAATATTATAAAATTAATTGTGATTAATCAAAAATAATTAATATTTGTACCTGAAATATTGCCCTGTGCTCTTCCACAACCTGTTCCTCCATTTCCACCATCTGAGACACTGCCTCATGGAAAGTAAACAGCTGAGGTGAAACTTCCTCCTCCTAGAAACAAGCAAATACCTGAATCAGCTATTAAAGTTGGTAAATCCACACTGGTGTGTCTTATCACTGATGACAATATGCCATAGAGAAATTAAACCAGCTGGTGGGGGTAGGGGTAGGGGTTGAGAAAGAAGAGGCAGCTAGCTGCAATAGTATACTTAACTGGAGTCAGGCCAGGACAGACCTGAGGATACTAGGGATGGATGGAGAAATTAAATAAAGAGGTCCAATGGATTAAAGTGTAGGATTTACCTTGGTGGGATCAGATTGTGAGAAGATATTCCTATCCAGCAAAGCCCCAGACTTAGTTATTACAACCATATAACAATTACAGCACGGAAACAGGCCATCGGCCCTTCTAGTCCGTGCCGAACTCTTACTCTCACCTGGTCCCACCGACCTGCACTCAGCCCATAACCCTCCATTCCTTTCCTGTCCATATATCTATACAATTTAACTTTAAATGACAACATCAAACCTGCCTCAACCACTTCTGCCGGAAGCTTGTTCCACACAGCTACCACTCTTCGAGCAAAGAAGTTCCCCCTCATGTTACCCCTAAACTTTTGCCCTTTAACTCTCAATTCATGTCCTCTTGTTTGAATCTCCCTCATTCTCAATGGAAAAGCCTATCCACGTCAACTCTATCAATCCCCTCATAATTTTAAAAACCTCTATCAGGTCCCCCCTCAACCTTCTACGCTCCAAAGAATAAAGACCTAATTTGTTCAACTTTTCTCTGTAACTTAAGAGATGAAACCCAGGCAACATTTTAGTAAACCTCCTCTGTACTTTCTCAATTCTATTGACATCTTTCCTATAATTCGGTGACCAGAACTGTACACAATACTCCAAAGTTGGCCTCACCAATGCCTTATACAATTTCAACATTACATCCCAACTCCTATACTCAATGTTCTGATTAATAAAGGCCAGCATACCAAAAGCTTTCTTTACCACCCTATCCACATGAGATTCCACCTACAGGGAACTATGCACCATTACTCCTAGATCCCTCTGTTCCACAGCATTGTTCAATGCCTTACCATTTACCATGTATGTCCTATTTTGATTAGTTCTACCAAAATGTAGCGCCTCATATTTTTCAGCATTAAACTCCATCTGCCATCTTTCAGCTCACTCTTCTAACAGTCCTAAATCTCTGCAAGCTTTGAAACCCTACTTGATTATCCACAACGCCACCTATCTTAATATCATCTGCATACTTACTCATCCAATTTACCACCCCATCATCCAGATCATTAATATATATGACAAACGACACTGGACCCAGTACAGATCCCTGAGGCACACCGCTACACACTGTCCTCCAATCTAACACACAGTTATCCACCACCACTCTCTGGCGTCTCCCATCTAGCCACTGCTGAATCCATTTTACTACTTCGATATTAATGCCCAACGATTGAACCTTCCTAACTAACGTTCCGTGTGGAACCTTGTCAAAGGCCTTACTGAAGTCCATATAGACAACATCCACCGCATTACCCTCGTCAACTTTCTTAGTAACATCAAAAAATTCAATTAAGATTTGTCAAACTTGACCTTCCACAAACAAATCCATGTTGACTGTTCCTAATCAGACCCTGTCTATCCAGATAATTATATATACCATCTCTAAGAATATTTTCCATCAATTTACCCACCACTGACGTCAAACTCACAGGCCGATAATTGCTAGGTTTACTCTTAGAACCCTTTTTAAACAATGGAACCACATGAGCAATACGCCAATCCTCCAGCACCATCCCCGTTTCTAATGACATTTGAAATATTTCTGTCAGAGCCGCTGCTATTTCCACACTAACTTCCCTCAAGGTCCTAGGGAATATCTTGTCCAGACCCGGAGATTTATCCACTTTTATACGTTTATATTTCTTAAAAGCACCAGTACTTCCTCTTCTTTAATCATCATACTTTCCATAACTACCATCCTTGTTTCCTTTACCTTACACAATTCAATATCCTTCTCCTTAGTGAATACCGAAGAAAAGAAATTGTTCAAAATCTTCCCCATCTTTTTTGGCTCCGCACATGGCCGTCCACTCTGATTCTCTAAGGGACCAATTTTATCCCTCACTATCCTTTTGCTATTAACATAACTGTTGAAACCCTTCGGATTTATTTTCACCTTACTTGCCAAAGCAGCCTCATATCTTCTTTTAGCTTTTCTAATTTCTTTCTTAAGGTTCTTTTTACATTCTTTATATTCCTTGAGCACCTCATTAACTCCAAGCTGCCTATATTTATTGAAGATCCCTCTCTTTTTCCGAACCAAGTTTCCAATATCCCTTGAAAACTATGGCTCTCTCAAACTTTTAACCTTTCCTTTCAACCTAACAGGAACATAAAGATCCTGCACCCTCAAAATTTCACCTTTAAATGACCTCCATTTCTCTATTACATCCTTCCCATAAAACAAATTGTCCCAATCCACTCCTTCTAAATCCTTTCGCATCTCCTCAAAGTTAGCCTTTCTCCAATCAAAAATCTCAATCCTAGGTCCAGTCCTATCCTTCTCCATAACTATATTGAAACTAATGGTATTGTGATCACTGGACCCGAAGTGCTCCCCAACACATACCTCTGACACCTGCCCTATCTCATTCCCTAACAGGAGATCCAACACTGCCCCTTTTCTAGTTGGTACCTCTATGTATTGCTCCAAAAAACTATCCTGCACACATTTGACAAACTCCAAACCATCCAGTCCTTTTACAGAAAGGGCTTCCCAGTCTATGTGTGGAAAATTAGAATCTCCCACAATCACAACCTTGTGCTTACTACAAATATCTGCTATCTCCTTACAAATTTGCTCCTCCAGTTCTCGGTCCCCATTAGGTGGTCTATAATACACCCCTATAAGTGTCACAACACCTTTCCTATTCCTCAATTCCACCCAAATAGCCTCCGTAGACGAGTCCACTCATCTATCCTGCCAGAGCACTGCTGTTATATTTTCTCTGACAAGCAATGCAACACCTCCCCCTCTTGCCCCTCCGATTCTATCACACCTGAAGCAACGAAATCCTGGAATATTCAGTTGCCAATCACACTCCTCCTGCAACCACGTTTCACTAATAGCTACAACATCATATTTCCAGGTATCAATCCATGCTCTAAGCTCATCCAACTTTCTTACAATGCTCCTAGCATTAAAGTAGATGCATTTAAGAAACTCTCCACCTCCTACTCTCTGTTCATCCTTAATGGAGCAAACAACTTTGTTATCTTTTTCTTCCTTGTCCCCTACATCTTTGGTCTGAGTGCTTCTGATCTCTGTCCCCTGCCCATCCTCCCTCACACACAGTCTATCTGCTTTCTCTATTTGTGAACTAACCTCCTCTCTCCTAGTCTCTTTAATTTGATTCCCTCCCCCCAACCATTCTAGTTTAAAGTCACCTCAGTAGCCCTCGCAAATCTCCCCGCCAGGATATTGGTCCCCCTAGGATTCAGGTGTAACCCGTCCTTTTTGTACAGGTCACGCCCGTGCCAAAAGAGGTCCCAATGATCCAAAAACTTGAATCCCTGCCCCCTGCTCCAATCCCTCAGCAACGCATTTATTCTCCACCTCATTGCATTCCTACTCTCACTGTTGCGTCGCACAGGCAGTAATCCCGAAATTACTACCTTTGCGGTCCCTTTTCTCGACTCCCTTCCTAACTCCCTAGTTCTTTCAGGACCTCTCCCCTTTTCCTACCTATGTCATTGGTACCTATATGTACCACGACCTCTGGCTCCTCTCCCTCCCACTTCAGGATCTCTTGGACACGATCAGAAACATCCCGGACCCTGGCACCAGGGAGGCAAACTACCATCCGGATCTCCGGACTGCGTCCACAGAATCGTCTATCTGACCCCCTAACTATCAAGTCCCCTATTACTACTGCCCTCCTCTTCCTTTCCCTACCCTTCTTCTCGGTTATTCTCGGGGATGACCAATGACAACCAATATTACCCAGATATGATTAATTTCCCCAAAATGGTCCAAAAAAAAAGTATATTTAAGTCAACAAGCATGAAACAGTACACCCTGATGCCTTTCCCCTTCATTTTGAGGGATTTTAACCAGGCCAGCTTGATAAAGTTCCTAAATAATTATCACCAGCATATCACTCGTGGAACCAGAGGAGCAAACATACTGGACCACTGTTATATCACAAGCCCACACACACACTTCAGAAAGTCTGATCACCCGGCTGTACTTCTACTTCCCGAGTACAGGCAGAGGCTGAAGACCACACCACCAGTAGTGGACCAAGAAGGTACGGACAAGGGATGTGGAGGAGCACTCAAAGGACCACTTTGAGTCAGTGGACTGGACAGTATTCGGAGATTCATCTTGGAGTCTTTAGTTTTCACTGATTTCACTAAAACCTGTGGGTATGAATATGTGCCTTGGATTGAGGTTGGGGACAGAATCGGATGCACAATAACTGGTAGAGTTGGCAGGCTATTACTTCCTACAAAGTGAAACTTAACATCGTATACACAGATGACGCTTCACTCCCAGATGAGCTCAACACCTTTATGCACAAGTTGGAAGGGAAAATAATACCACAGCTGAGGACCACTGCAGCATCTGGTAACCCTGTGATCACTGTCTCAGAGGCCCATGCCAGAACGTCTTTCAAGAGGGTGAACCCTCACAAGTCGACAGACCCTGATGGTGTACCTAGTAAGGTTCTGAAAACCTATGCCAACCAACTGGTGGGAGTGTTCAAAGACATTTCCAATCTCTCATTGCTACAGTTGGAGGTTCCAACCTGCTTAAGGGCAACAATCACACCAGTTCCAAGAAAAGCAGGACAAGCTGCTTTAACAACTATCGTTCAGTAGCACTCACATCTATGGTGATGAAGTGCTTTGACGGGGTGGTTATGGCAAGTATCAACTTCTGCCTAAGCAAAGACCTGGATCCACTGCAATTTGCCTGTCGCCACAATAGGTCTATAGCAAATACAATCTCACTGCTTCTTCACATAGCCTAGGATCACCTGCACAATAATAATACTTACTTCAGGCTGCTGTTCTTGAATTAACTCAACATTTAACACAATCATTCCTATAGTTCTGTTCAAAGAGTACCAAAACTTGGGCCTCGACCTCCTCACCGGAAATCCAGTCTGTACAGACAGGAAATAAAATCTCCACCTTGCTGACAATCACCACTGGCGCACCTCAAGGATATGTGCTTAGCCCACTGCTCTATTCTCTCTACACCGATGACTGTGTGGCTAGTTACAGCTGAAATGCCGTTTATAAATTTGCTGATGATGCAACTAATTGTTGGCAGAATTTCAAATGGTGACGAGAAGGCATATGGGAGTGAGAAAGATCAGCTGGTTGAGAGGCGTTGCTGCAAGCAACTGCCTTGCATTCAACATCAGGAAGACCAAAGGACTGATTGTGGACTTCAGAAAGGCCAAGACGAGGGCACACACCAGTCCTTATCAAGGGATCAGTAGTGGAAAGGGTGAGCAATTTTAAGTTCCTAGGTGTCAACATCTACGAGGATCTATTCTCAGCCCAGCATATCGACATACTTACAAAGAGGGCACAGCAGTAGCTCTATTTCATTAGCATTTTGAGGAGATTTGGTACGTCACCAAAGACACTCGCAAATTTTAAAAAATGTACCATGGAGAACATTCTAACTGGCTGCATCACCATCTGGTATGGGTGGGGACACTCCACATGATCAAAGTAAGTTGTGAACTCATTCATCTCCATCATGGGCACTAGTTTCCCCAGCATCCAGGACATCTTCAGGGAGCGATGCCTCAAAAAGGCGGCACCCATCATTAAGGACCCCCATCACCCAGGACATGCCCTCTTCTCATTGCTACCATCAGGCAGAAAGTACAGGAGCCTAAAAGCAGAAATTGCTTCTTCGCATCTGCCATCAGATTTCTCAATGGACACTGAACCCATGATTACCACCCCTCTACTTTTATTTCTTTCTTTTTGCATTTTATACAGTTGCAAGAAAATTTTTGTGAGCCCTTTGCAATTACCTAGTTTTCTGCATTACTCATAAAATGTAGCCTGATCTTCCTCAAGTTACAATAATAGACAAATACACTCTGCCTAAACTAACACAAATTGTACTTTTCGTGCCTTTATTGAACACATTGGACTGCGATGGATTAAACAGTCTGGAAGAAGAATGTGAACCCTTGTTTTTAATAACCGGTAGAACCTCCTTTAGCAACATTTCAGTTTCATTAATACTTCTGGGATACCTTGCATGAACAGTCCTCTTCAGGTCATACCAAAGCATCTCAATTGGGTTAAAGGCTGGACTCTGACTTGGTCATTCCAAAATGCAAATTTTCTTCTTTTTAAACCATTCTGTTGTTAATTTATTATTCTATTTCAGATCATTGTCTTGTTACATCATCCAACATCTATTAAGCTTCAGGTGATGGACCACTACCATAACATTCTCCGACAAAATGTCTTGACACTACTTTGAATTCATCGTTCCCTCAACGATTGCAAGCTGTTCAGGTCCTGAGGCAGCAAAGCAGCCCCAAGCCATGATGCTCCTTCACAGTTGGGATGAGGTTTTGGTGTTGGTGTGAGTCCGCTGCCAAGAAGGCCCACCAGTGCCTTTACTTCCTGAGAAAACTAAAGAAATTTAGCCTGTCCCCTAAAACCCTCACTGATTTTTATGGATGCACTGTAGAAAGCATTCTTCCAGGGTGTATCACAACCTGGTATGGAAATTGTCCTGTCCAAGACCAGAAGAAGCTGCAGAAGATCGTGAACATGGCACAGCACATCACACAAACCAATCTTCCGTCCTTGGACTCACTTTACACCGCACGCTGTCGGAGCAGTGCTGCCAAGATAATCAAGGACACGACCCACCCAGCCAACACACTTTTTGTCTCTCTTCCATCTGGGAGAAGGTTCAGAAGCTTGAAGACTCGTACGGTCAGATTTGGGAACAGCTTCTTTCCAACTGTGATAAGACTGCTGAACGGATCCTGACCCGGATCTGGGCCGTACCCTCCAAATATCCGGACCTGCCTCTCGTTTTTTTTGCACTACCTTACTTTCCATTTTTCTATTTTCTATTTATGATTTATAATTTAAATTTTTAATATTTACTATCGATGTGTAATCCAGGGAGTGGGAAGCGCAGAATCAAATATTGCTGTGATGATTGCACGTTCTAGTATCAATTGTTTGGCGACAATAAAGTATAAAGTAGTGCCCTTTTTCCTCCAAACATAACAGTGTGCACTTCCACCAAAAAAATTAACTTTTGTTTCATCTTCCCACAGAACACTGTCCAACATATGCTGCGGAACATCCAGGTGGTCTTTTGCAAATTGAGATGTACAGCAATTTTTTTTGGAGAACAGTGGTTTCCTCCATAGTGTCCTTCCATGAACACCATTTTTGCTCAGTGGTTTTCTTATAGTGGACACATGAGCAGAGACTTTAGCAACTTTTAGAGATCTCTGCAGGTCCTCTGCTGTAACCCTTGGGTTCTTTTTCACCTGCTTCAGCATTGCATGTTGTGCTCTTGGTGTGATCTTTGCAGGATGCCCACTTCCTACAGAGAGTAGCAACAGTACAGAATTTCCTCCATTTGTAGACAATTTCTCTTACTGATGATCATTCAGGTCTTTAAAAATGCTTTTGGAGCCTTTTCCAGCTTGATGCATCTCTACAATTCTTCTTCTAAGGTAGTGGTCACCAACCTTTTTAAGCCCAAGATCCCCTACCTCGACCTCTGTGAAGGCAAGATCTACCTACTAAATCTTTTAGAGAGAAAACAGCTCAGATTGTACTTCCAATTTGAGGCCTTTTATTTGGGCGAATTGCATTTGAATTACACAAAATACTTTTGTCAAACTTTCAAATTAATTTAAACAAGAAAACACTGTAACTAGCATATCAAACAGGCCATAGCTGTCTTTCTTTAAGAATATTACAATACTTCACACCTTTAATTTTAAGTTTATTTAATTTTATTTCAACACAAAAAATAAATGAATAAAAATTGACTGTTGCATTCAGTGTGATGACTGGGGCTGAATACTTTCTGCTAGTTCCCTGAAATTTGGCTCATAACTACAGACAGCCAGTCTGGGAGGTGTAGGGTTGTCAATTGTCCTGTATTTCCCCCGCTAAGGTAGAGCATTCCTATGAAACCTTTCGTGCTGAAATGCTTTACGCCAAAGAAGCAGTTACCATTAATTTATATGGAAAAAAATTTTGAGCGTTCCCAGACCCAAAAAAATAACCCACCAAATCATACCAAATAATACATAAAACCTAAAATAACACTAATATATATTAAAAGCAGGAACGATATGATAAATACACAGCCTATATAAAGTAGAAATAATGAAAATTAAGCCAAAACCGACTGGTGGGGTAAAGAAATCGGCCCGTACGCACATGCGCACACAGGTGCCCGCGCAAGGCTTCATGGTCATGGTAGTCTTTCTCGGGGTAAACACAAATGTCCCGGGATTTGAATGCTACTTTTGTCCGTTATTTGGGAGTGAGAAAGTTAGCAACCATAGTGAGGTGTCTGTCAGTAAGTCAGCTCCTGTACTTAGATTTAATAATTTTCATCTGTGAAAATGCTCAGCCCCATCAGTAGTAATTGCCACCAGTTTATGAATGGGGATGTCATTTTCACGGACGTAGTTTTTAAAACTCATTGTAAATATCCTCATCTCTCGTTCTTTCCTTTAATTGCAAAAGACTGAGGAAGTTCTCCTTTGTTGTAAAATCCTGGAAAGCCATTCTGACAAATACAACGAGCTGAGCTGTTTGCATTACATCCAGGGATTCATCGAACTGTAGTGAAAAATATTCACGTCCTCTGATGGTGACTCTACCCTCCTTGTCACTGTTGCAGGGCCAAGCAGTATATTATGTATTGCGGTTGTGATGCCATTTTTGTTTTTAAAGTCATTAAAAACAGTTTCTGCTGTAATGACCATTGCTTCCTTGAATAAATGGGCATATGTAAAAGGCTTCTTGGGTTCAGCCAAAAGGTGACTTACACGAAATGATGCTTCAATAGCAGCCTTATTTTGAGCAGCATGTTTTGTGAAAAACGATTGCTGGGCCTTCAACCCCGATTTCACCTCAACTTTCCAGGCACGAATTGCGTTCTTTGGGGGATAGGTGTCTTTAAATTCCTGGTGGTTGGTGTTGTGGTGCCGCTCCAGATTCCCTCTTTTAGTCAGTGCTTGTGTTTGGTGGCACAACATACATACACACTTGTCTTTCACCAAGGTAAATAGAAATTCCTCTTCCCATTTGGATGGAATTTGTATGTTTTCGCCTTCTTTCGTGGAGCCTCCGCTATGCTATCAGGATATCACGAGCGATTGCCGATTGCGTCGCCTCTGATCTGAGCCAACATTTACGTACTGGGCAGCACCTAATTAATTAGCTTGTTTATTTCAGCTTTTTTTCTTAAAAATGTGCTGTGTGCATCCCGACTACCGCTGCACCACTGACTGCTTCGCGGCCCGGAGGTTGGGGACCACTGCCGTATATTGATGTTTGCGACAGTCAGTACTCTTATCCCTAATCTGATTGATCACTTCGATGCAGCACAGGCTACGCTGAAAATGCGGTGCATGGCGGGAGAGCTACACACATGCGCACTGGGCAGATAGAATGGAACTAAACCCCCGCAACCCGGAAACACTCTCCTTACAAACAGCTTTTTAGTGAAAATATTGCTATATTACCATTATCCTAATTAGTATTACTTACTTTTATAATGCTCACATTACAACAGTATTTGTGTATTTATTTTTGATTCTTCTTCGGGACCTACTGGGAAAGTCTGAAAGATCGACAGGTTGGCGACCCCTATTCTAAGGGCTTCTGAAAGTTGTTTTGATCGAGGCATAGTGCATATAAACAGATCTTTCTTGAGAAGAGCAGCCTCTATCAGTAACCAGACATTGGGCGTCTTTTTCATATATAAAAAAAATAGGACAGGGCACCGCTACAACCCACACTTCCAAGCTATCTCATTGATTGGAACACCTGGCTCCAAATACCTTCTGTAGAAGGCGGCATCCCAGCGGTTCAAGCAACACACATAAAAGTTGCTGGTAAACGCAGCAGGCCAGGCAGCCAGCGGTTCACCTACTTTTTTGAACCTTTACTATGATTGTTTAAACACTGTACTCAGTATTGACAAGATGTAGTACAATTATCTGTGTGTTATTAATTTAGGTAGATTGTGTTTGTCTACTATTGTGACCTGGATGAAGACGAGACCACATTTTATGAGTAATTAATGCAGAAAACTAGGTAATGCAAATGGTTCACGAACTTTTTCTTGCAACTGCACATACTTTCTGTAATTTATTTTTAAATTATGTATTGTAATGTACTGCCGCCGATTAACAAATTTCACACCAGTGATATTAAAGCTGATTATGATTCTGATTGTCATATGTATGTGTGCAACTCGTAGACTTACAGAACTAATTTGGTAACTACTGCGGAGCTAGAATAATCTCAGTGGGTGAATGATACAGGCAAGGTCATACAAAATCAAATTAATTAGGTAGTGCCACATTATGAAGGTGAAACTATATTTAAGTGCTAACCAATTACTTTCAGGGCATTTAACATGTTAAAAATTAGACTTGGTGAAAAGCTGAAGTACAAAAGTTCTCATTTCCATAGTCAAATTGGTTCTCTTCATTCAATAAATTATATATTAACAATATGAAGATTTTATTTGTAAATCAAATGAGTAAAATATTGAATTTATTTGAATTTTAACTCTTTTTGTTTAACTTTTTTGGGTGTGGAGAGATACTATTTTAATATTTCATTGCTCCTGCCATATTTAATATCATTCAAAATGTACACTTAATTATATTCTGAATTTCAGCTCCCCTTGCAGACTGTCAAACTGCACAATATTGAACTATGGCTGAATTGATTCGCATTTTCTCACAGTAGTCCTGGAGGAAAATAATTCTGACTGGCTGTAATAAACCTTGCCACAGAGCTACTCTTGCACAACCATGTTTTTAAAACTCAAGATGAATCCTAAAATTGTGCAAACACCAAGATGCGCTTTTGTGTTAGGTGAAAATGAAGAAGCTAATATCACTGTACAGAAAAGATGGTCATGCCTTTGGTTAAGGCAGCTCATGTCATAAAAGATGCCTAGAACTCCTTTTGATCACATTCCTGGAATAATGTTTTCATTCTAATTATATTACTTATGCTTCCTATCCTCAGGTGTCATTTCCTCACTTTTCAGCATAAATTATTTGAAATGAATAAGTAATCATCTGATCAAAGATAAACCAGCATCAAATTAATCTTAGGAGACATTAAACTGAATGACCAAAGTCTGTGTCCATCTGTGCGTGTGTATGAATAGGGAGGGGATTCCAGAGCTTTAGGCAAAATCATCTTGGGGTTCAGCAAAGCATCTACCTGGGTATATAACAGCTTGGCATGCCAAATACTCAGCACATGACCACAATAAACAGCAGAATTGTGGATACAGCTCAGCGCATCATGTAAACCAACCTCCACTCAACAGACTCTATCTATACTTCTCACAGCCACAGTAAAGCAGCTAGCATAATGAAATACACCGCTGAATATCTCTCTTCCCTCCTCTTCCATCGAGCAGAAGATACAAAAGCCTGAAAGCACATACCACCAGGCTTAAAGACAGCTTCTACCCCCTGTTACCATTTTCTCCAACGGGCCTCCAGTAAACGATGAACTCTTGAATCTCACGATCGATCACATTATGATCTTGCACTTTATTACAGCACTACACTTCCCCTAGCTTTTACACTTTATTCTGCATTATTATTTTACCTTGTTCTAGGTCACTGCAGTGTGATTTGTATGGACATTATCCTGGGGCATCTGACAATTATAAACCAATACCAGTATCAAGGTAAAAATCAGATACACAAAACATCAACATTTCTCGGAAAGGGTGGAATGAAGTAAAGGAAGAACTTGAAAAGGAATGACAATTTTACAGTCAACGTAACAGGTACTGCAGATCAAAACTCAAACTGCTGGAGGAACTCAGCAGGTTGAGCAGCATCAGTGCAGGAATATTAACAGTCAACGTTTCCAGTTGTGATACTTCTGTCGCCACTGTTGGTCAATGTATGCACAGGATGACATGTAAACAATTGGGAAGGAAGTGCTAGTAGTTCACTAGAATATCACTTGGATTAGAGGGTATTTAACTATAAGGAGATACTGGGCAAACAGATATTTTCATTGGGGCAACAGAGGCAGAGGGCAAAAAGATACCACTTTATACCACAGGGTACACATTGAACAAATAAAATTAATAATAATTTTCTATAACTTCAATGTTTTAAAAAAAACTCACGTTTTGTTCACATAGCAGTTTCAGATCATCTCGTTGAGGAGAGCTTCCAAGTCCCCACTGTGCTTCTAGTGCATCAAGCTGACTTGGTACAAGGATATTGACCCGCCCTTCTCCTGGACCATTTTGATCCACAACTAATTCTTTCACTCTAGATCAAAAGCAGGTTTGAGGCAAGGGGAATAAAAATAAAATAACTATTTATTTTTTAGGTTAATTTCTTCATTAAACAGATTTCAAATTTATAGCCTTTGTAGCCTGTACTAAAAGGACTGGCAACTTTCTAATAATGTCCTGATAAAATTACAAGATTTAGATTAGAAGGTGTGCTATAACTTGTGATTTAACAAACAGTAAAACTCCAGTTTTTAAATTTGTTTTGGATGAAAGTTAAGCTCCAAAAGCAAAGGTGAGCTTTCGTATTCCAGAAGACCAGAGAAAAACAATTAGAGTATTATTTACATAATATTCTTCAAGTGATTTTCTAATATTATAACACCAATTAATGAGCTGTATCCTCCCTACTGTAGGCCAGGTTAATCCATGGTTAAAATCTACCAGTACACACCCTTTTGACAGGACATAAAGTCTTATGCCTTATTCCCAATTTAAACCTACATAATTTCAGCCCTGTATTTGATCATAACAGAAGTAAATCAACAATGTCCTCCTGATTGTAGAGGTTTGTGTCAAGCTGTCAAGTTAAGGTGGAGGCAGCAAGTCAGATTTCTTCTCACTTGTGGAAGTTTTATGTTAATTATATTCCTTCTTTAAATAGTCATCCAGCTGCACTTGATGATTTATGTTAATATGTATCAATGACTGTCCCCTCCTTGCCTCAGTCATCAAAATATATTATACTTCTAATGCAACTGAAACAAAAATAAACCCAGCATTTTAAGATATAGGAGCAGAATTAGGCCATTTGGCCCATCGAGTGTGCCATTCAATCATGGCTAATCCTTTTTTCCTCTCCTCAGCCCCATTCCCCAGCCTTCTCCCTGTAACCTTTGATGCCATGTCCAATCAAGATCCTATCAAGCTTTGCCTTAAATACACACAATGACCAGGCCTCCACAGCTTCCTGTGGTAATAAATTCCATAAATTCACCACCCTTTGGCTAAAGAAATTTCTCTGCATCTCTGTTCTAAATGGATGCCCCTCTATCCTGAGTCTGTGCCCTCTTGTACTAGACTCCCCCACCATGGGAAACATTCTCTCCACATCTATTCTGTCTATGCCTTTCAACAGTTGAAAGATTCCAATGAGATTACCCCTCATCCTTCTAAATTCCAGCGAGTACAGACCCAGAGTTATCAAACGTTTCTCGTATGATAACACTTTCATTCCCGGAATCATCCTTGTGAACCTCCTCTGAATCCTCTCCAATGTCAACACATCTTTTCTTAGATGAGGAGCCCAAAACTGTTCACAATAGTCAAGGAGAGACCTCACCAGTGCTTTATAAAGCCTCAGCATCACATCCCTGCTCCTGTATTCTAGGCCTCTTGAAATGAATGCCAACATTGCATTTGCCTTCCTTATCACCAACTCAACCTGCAAGTGAACCTTCAGGGTGTTCTGCACAAGGACTCCCAAGTCCCTTTGCATCTCAGATTTTTGGATTTTCTCCCCATTTAGAAATAGTCTGCACATTTATTTCTACTACCAAAGTGCATGACCATGCATTTTTCAACATTGTATTTCATTTGCCACTCTCATGCCCATTTTGACCTATGATTTGACTAAATTTATAAAGAGGTAAATGAAAATGTATGTACTCTACAACAGGAATAAGAGGAAGTAATCTACATTTGAGGATATATTTTGCATTCTTGCCAATGTTGCTTTCCATGATGACTCAACAACATAATTCAACCAAGTCAACTATGACATGTTATTTTCAAGAACTGGAGAATAAGAAACAACATTAAAAAAAAATCAACATATTCTAGTTTGTTGATGCTATGTAGCTGGCTTGCATTGTAAAAATTGTCAGGAGAATGCTGGGAGACTGAAAGGTTTCCCAGTTCAGAAGGACCCAAGCTGTACATGAATTCCTCAGAGCTAATGTACAGATACAGCAAGCTACCAGGAGAGCAAATTGTATGTTGGATCTCACTGGAATAGAATTTAAGTTCAAGAATGTAACAGAGCTCTGGTGAGACAACCCCGGAATATTTAGTTCTGATTAACCTACTTAAGGAACCTGTACTTTATGCTTGTGTTCAGAACATTGTTGCAATAGAAATACCGCCCCAAATGTTCAACAGAATGATTCGTGGGATGGATTGGGGGTGGGGGGTGTGGAGTGGACATCAACCTCGATTTTAAAAGAATGAGAAGTGATCTCATTGAAACATTAAATTGTTACAGAGCTCAATAAATGAACTAGCAATGTTTCCTCTGGTTCTGATGTCTTAAGCCAACTGCCCATCTCAGGATAAGGAGAAAGATATTCAAAACAGAAATGAAAAGAAATGTCTTCACTGAAGACTATGATTCTTTGGAATTATTTGTCCAAGATTGTCATGGAGGCTTAGTTTCTGAATATTCAAGGCAGACATTACTAGAAATTTTGGATTTTAATGTTATCAAGGGAAGGTAATTAATTAATGCAGGAAAATGGTACAGGCCATTATATTAGTAAACAGAGGATGTATAAAGCACCAAAGCTCTGCTTATGTTCCTTATGTTCTTATATAAATGAATAATTTGTAAGTAAAATTAATTTGCCATTTTAATCTACCACAGTTAATATTGAAAATAAATACAAACAGTAATTAAAATGGCATGTATCTCAACTGAGTTCAAAATTAGCACTTTATAAGAAAAATAGTAAATTTAGCAAGGGACCAGTGGGACTAAGACTGCCACTGGTTTGATTAAATACTGAATACAAATGCAATTTGTGCAGGGTTCTATCCAACGAACACTATAAGCATTGTCCTTAACACAAAGCAGAAGATGCATTCTCATACATTTTAATAATATTGCAAAGTACAAGTTTCTGGTCTTGATTTGTATTTACATAGCCTTTAGGTCAGCAAACAAATCATTTTGAAAAAAAAACAAAGTTGTGAAAATTACACTGAAACAATGCAAAAAACTGTTTATTCTACCTTCCAACAAATAATGGGAAAAATGAAGAAAATACATTTTATAAAAAAATGTTAGTTAATAAAATTACACGCAATTTGGAATAACTGAAGACTTAAGTGTTTCAGTACAAAATGGGAAGGTTATATGGGGATGGGGAAAATGGGGGGGGGGGGAATTGGAAGGTCAGAGGAGAAAGAAATAGAATGACAGAAAGATATAGACCTGGTAGGTGAAGGAGGGAAGTCATCATAGTCGAGGTAGGTAGGAGAGAGGTCAGATCGGCTCCCACCACCTTGCTGAAAGGGAATATCCGAGGGACTTATTCCAAATTCCTTTACTCTGCAGTAGTAAGCAAACGTGTGAACAAAGAGGAAGGAGGAAATTTCAGTCAGGAAAGAACAATATAATTAAAACTTGAATGAAAGATCACCTGTCGAAAAATACTCCCATTTTAATTCAAGAAATTTTTGGATTTCTCTTTTCAATTTAAACAAAAGTCTGAAAGAAACAGTTGAGCCAGTTATGAAGATGAAACTAGAAAAAATTGTACCAAACATTCTAAATAGCCACAACAGCAATATCTGGATGTTAATGACACACTGCCTAACACATGACACTTAAATGTCTCACATACAACAATGGAACACAAACAGAAACTAAATATTTACACAAGAATTCAGTGGGGACCTGACAATGTGAGGAAACAGATGACTAAAAGCAGCATATAGAGTACTTTTATTCAAGATGTGCCACAGGGATAAGCTGTATAATTATAGGTCAATGGAGATCCAAGGGACTACAAGTGCTGGAATTCAGAGAAGAAAACAAAGTACTCAGCATGTCAGGCAGCATCTGTAGAGAGAAATGAACAGTCGCCGTTTCAGGTCAAGATGCTCCATCTGGACTGTATAAGAGGAGAGTGGAAAAGATGGAATACAATCTGACAGGTAATAAGTGGATCCAGGTGAAGAAAGGTAAGTAACAGATGGAAAAGGAAGGGTGGAAATAGCAAAGAGGCTAGGACATCAGAAAGTGCCCGCAGTCGATGGAATCTGATAGGAAAGGGTATGTGGCGGAGGAACTGGGTAGACTAGGAGAGAAAAAAGGACAGAATGGGAGCAAGTGTTCTGAAATTGAAGAATTTAACATCCCTATTGTCAGGTTGTAGATGACTCAGGTAGAATATGAAATGCTGTCCCACTCTTCCTCTAGTTTAGATTACAGGTCTACGAGTCTACGATAAATGGTAAGGAAGTTATTGGGGGGGGGGAGGGTCAAGGTTAATCGATATTTGGAAAGGCAAAAATTCTAAGACAGGAAAATAGTCATCATACTTTTGCAAAGGAGAAGTCCTATCTGATCAATTTGATTAAATTTCTCAGAGACAGAACATGATGGTTGAAAGTTGTTTTTATGATCAGTAGTGTTCCACAGGGTTGACTGTTGGGACCCATACTACTTGCTACATATACTAATGATTTGGAATTGCTTATAAACAGTACGAATAATAAGTTTCTGGATGACACAAGAAGTAGTGGTGTTGTTGATAGTGAGGAGAATATTCTTAGGCTTACTGGTGATATTGTTCAGTTGGTAAAATAAGCAGAGCAATGACAGAAAGAAGTTAATTCTGATAAGTGTGTGGTGATGTAATTCGAAGGTGTAACAAGGATAGGTCATCTACCAATGAAAGGCAGGTCATGGAGACTATTGACAATGAGGATAGACAAGTCCAAGAATTCCTGAAGGTGGCAGCACAGTTAGATAAAGTGGTGAAGGCAACTTATTGGATATTTGGCTTCATTAGCTAGGGAAGAGAATATCAGAGTAAGGAGATTATTTGACAACACGGTTAAGGCTGATTTATACTTCTGCATCAAATTGACGCAGTAGGTATGGCGTAGCTGCGAACCCTACGCAGTGCCTACGCGGATCCCTACGCTGTAGCATGACACGCACCTCTCCCAAAATGTAACTACGCGTCACGGCAACGCAGACCGCAACAACTGTGATTGTTCTGCTTGGTAGCATCACATTTCCTCCTACGCTACAATAGCTTCCCATTGGACGACTGAAGGGCAGGGAAGGAACTCTGGCTGCAATGCTTTCCATAAAGCTTTACAGACCTCCGAAATTATGGAGGACACATTTCACTTTTATGAAAAAAGACGCTCGCTTTAAACTTATATACCCCAAGAAAGATTACCATGACCATGAAGCCTTGCACGGGCAGGTGTGTGCGCATGTGTGATGTGCACGAATTGCAGAGCAACGCAGACACACCAACGAACAAGAATAAATGCTCACAACGGTGTTGCACACTTGTGTAGGCTACGGCACAAGCTTGACGCACAAGTATAAATCAGCCTTTAGGCCAGAGCTGGCTAGATTACAGGAAAGACATGATTGTACTGGAGAGGATGCAGTGGAGAATCACCAGGAAATTGCATGGAATGGAGCATTTTAGTTATGAGGACACACTGGATCTGCTATTTTTTCCCTCAAGCAGAGGATTTGGGGTGGGGGGGGGGTTGGAAACTGAGAGGACATGAAACATTTTTCCACAAAGTAGAATTATCTAAAACTAGAGGACACAGATTTAGGACAAGGATGGGGGGGGGGGGGTTCAGGGGAAATCCTAAGAAAAAAGATGGTCACGTAAAGGGTAGCTGGAATCTGAATTACACTGCCTAAGGGGTAGATGGAAACAGACGCTCACAACATTTAAGCAGAAAGACACTTAAATTACTAAGGCATAGAATACAATGGACTGGTGTTGACCTGGTATAGCTGAAAACTCAGCAATATCTTAAATGGTAGTGGTATTTTTGATCATTAAAATTAAATACAGACATTGCTTACGTCTACTTTGCTTGAAGATTAAAGGATAAAGCTAAAGATATGAAGGAACTATTCAAACAGACTTATAAGATTTATGGGAAAGCAGGAAAGAGACCAGGCTTAAGATGATGTCACTTGTGTCCAAGAATTTCCAGGAACCAAGATCTGTGAGCTATTCATCAACTTTCACCAAGAAGCCAGTTATAGGATTTTGTACATATTAAACTTTCACTCTTTTATATAAACTACTAGTTATAGGTTATTTTGTTATGTTCAAGAGTCACTCTATTCTTCAACACTGGACATGGGAACCGCAAAATGATTTCTCACAATACCAGTAATTTATTGAATATACTATTCAAGACCTTGTTCTGATACCAATTATTGATCCAATATTCAAACACAACATGGACCAAGTGAAAAACAAATTAGCAATCATCACACTACAAAAACAGCACAAGATCAATATTTACAACTTTTACTTAAGGTTGGTAACCAATTCCAAGAAATCTAAACAATAATTTTGCTGTTATTGAAATACTGAAATGGAGATGGCATTTTGCTTCATATAAATTGCATTTTTAGAGAAAATAACATACCTGTTTGCATATCTAAGTGTATTTAGTGTATTCTCACAAGAACCCATCCCTGGAGAGATAGTAGCAATCTATGAATAAATGCAAAGATTAAGGAAGGCATAAAACATGCCTGCACCAAGCAAAAATACTGCATACGTATGAAGATTCACTAGTGAATAGTTCATGGTTTACTTTAGAGTTAAAAGCAATAGCAAACTGCTACAAAATACTGTTATTTCAGATAGAAATTCAGCATCATTCTGGTTCAAAATAGATCAGTTAACATCTATAATTAAGAACTGATAAATGTTGTTTAAAAACTGAGACAACAGATGTTGGTGGTTAAACATATTTTCAATTAAATAAATAAAAACATCTATAATTGCAAGTTTAAAAGTATTAACAAAACATAAACAATCAAGTATTATTGTTGTACAGGACCCTGATATATGCCACACATTTCTTGCTTTATAATCATTTCTGTTATTCAAAATACTGGACTGGTGGTAAAGCTCTTGGGTCAACCTCAGAATGTGAATGAATGATGTCTTTAAATATATTATTTCTTTACATTCTGTAGAACAAGTTAATAACAGCAAAATAACTCTTAACAATGCTGGAGGAACTCAACAGGTCAGGCAGCATTTATGGAGAAAAACAATGTTTCAATCTTAAGACTTTTCTTCAGGACTAGAAATAAAGAGGGCATAAACCAAAATAAAATGGCACGGGGGAAGGAGAGAAGCATGGACTGGGCAAGTGATAGGTAAACCAGGTGGGGCGGAGGGGGAAATGGATAGGTGAGGGATTGGGGAGGGTGCTGTGGGAATGCTGTGAAAAGCTGGGAGGTAATAGGTGGAAGAGGCAAAGAGCTGTTAAAAGATGGAATCTGATGAGATGACAGTGAACCATGGAATTATGGGAAGGAGGTGTGGGTGATGTGCAGGTCATGAGGGTGGGAAAGAGGAAAGAGGAAGAGGAAGGGTAAGTGGGCCAGAAGAATACGAGAAGACGAAATGTGGGGGGGGGAGGTGGTGGAGAAACAGATCAAGCACTCTTACTCTGAACACACAAGTTGAGGATAGATACAGATTAGAGGAATAGTACCTCATAATACCTCTTGGTAGTCTTCAAACTGACGGCATCAATATTGATTTCTAGAAACTACTCCCCTCTATTCTCCTACTCCTCGTTTTCCCTAATCCCTCTGGTTCCTTTACACCTTCTCTTTCCCCTCTCCCTGCCCTCACGACCTGCCTATCATCCACCTCTTCCTTCCTCTGATTGACCACCTCCTTTCCTTTATTCCATGGTCCACTGTTCTCTCCCATCCGATTCCATCTTTTCAGCGCTTTGCTTCTTAATCTCCCAACTTCTCACACCATTCCCACTTCTTCCTCTTCCCCCATCTACCCACCTTCCCCTTCATCTGAATTCACCCATCACTCACCCCATTTGTGCTCTTCCCCTTAACCCTTTTGTTCTGGATTCTGTCTTTTTTCTTTCCAGACCTGATGAAGGGTGCCAGTTTAAAACACTGACTGTTCATTTCCCTCCTTAAATGTTGCCTGACCCTCTAAGTTCATCCAGCATTTGGCTTCATTCCAGCATCTGCAGTCTTTCTTGTGTCTCAACAATAACTCTCAAAGGTGAGTTATTGCTGACGCAAAGGATGTTGTCCAGTAAAGATTTTATGGTGCAGTAAATATGCCAGTGATTATGACTATATTATTGATTATGACCAAGTTAACCGTAATAGCGTAGAGAAGGCCAAATTTTAAAAAAGATTCTATCAGAGTATCTTTCCTGAATTAATACTCCTAGTTTTAAAAAGGACCTAGTGCTTAAAAAAGATCCAGTTCTACTTTTATCTATTAAATTTTAATAATAATTTATCTAATACTCCTACTTCTATCTAATAACCTGTTAAAAAATTGTGGCATCAAATAAAAAGTAGAATTGTTTTGTTTCTGCTGTGAGCTCTGTCCTTTAATCCATTCTTCCATGTGCATGACCATTTACATATAATAATGAAGAGCTAACAGCTCACTTCAATCATATCTCAAGATATCCCTAAAAAACAAGTTAAACTTCAGGCGGATTTTGGAATCTGAAACAAACGTACAATGAACTCAGCCAGTTAAGCAGCACTATAAAAAAGAAACCAGTTAAAAATTCAGGGCAAAGACCCTTCATCTTTAACTGACCAAGAGATCATTATTTTCAGTAAAATACCGGGTGAATAGAAAGAAAAATGATTTACGCTAACTCCAACAATTTACTGGAGTATACCTATTTGCTTTGAACAGATATAGTTTTTAAAAAATGTGACTTACCATGCAAGTTCTGGAGTTCTCTCCTATAAAAGAATCTCTAAGCACTTGAGTAAGTTTACTAGCTCTGAATGGGGTGTGAGGTTTGTTTCGACCCAAGGCTCGGATACATTCCTATAATTACACAAAATAGATTATTAACGAGAGATGCAAACACGAGGAATTCTGCAGATGCTGGAAATTCAAGAAACACACACAAAAACTGCTGGTGAAAGCAGCAGGCCAGGCAGCATCTATAGGAAGAGGTACAGTCGACGTTTTGGGCCGAGACCCTTCGTCAGGACTGTTAACAGGCAGTTAAGATGAAGGGTCCTGACGAAGGGTCTCGGCCCGAAACGTCGACTGTACTGCTTCCTATAGATGCTGCCTGGCCTGCTGCGTTCACCAGCATCTTGTGTGTGTGTTGCTATTAATGAGAGATGCACAGACAACACGAAATTTCTGGATAGAAATACTTTTTGATGGAAATTCTAGAGCGAAATACAGGTACCTTATAGCAAAGGGATAAATAGCATTGTTGCTTGCTCTTCTCACCTCACAAATCTAACTTTAATTAAACTATAAATAACAAGTTGGAAACAGTAATGCAAATTACAACCATCATGTCTACAATTACACTTCTGAGGATTCCAAGTCTCAAACTTGTGAAACACAAGGCAGCTATAATTAAAATTTTCCTTTTATGGAATAAGTGCATAGGAACAGGAAAATAGACTAGAAGAAAAATTATTGCAGAGTTCAAAACAAGTTAAATGGCCATTGATCATGTTAGGAAAATGCTAAGTCTGATTGTGGCAACTTTTTATGTCGCAAAGGAATGATTTGCAATTCTTAAAAGGCTGCCACAATTGCACTTAGCATTCCCCTAAATTCCCACTTAGCATTAATTTTGATCATTTAAGTTTATTTTCTGTGTACATGAACAACATAAAGTGGCTACCCATACAGGAAATGCAGGCTTCACAATACACATGTACACTACAAGACTTGGTAACAAGATTTGCATCCAACTTATTTTGATATGAAGATGGGATGGAAATTTCACTGCAAGATTTGCAGTTGTTATCAGTGCAAGAACCATCTAACACACCCAACAATGTTCATATTATGTTAAATCATACCTGAAGAGAAACGCAGATGGTCAGGGGTGAAATAAGAGCACAAAAATAACAAATATAAAATTTTGGTGGTTAAAATTAAGGAATGAACTCAGATGTTTTATAAATATGTAAAGGAAAAGTGAATAATTGAGGCCATATCAGAGAGTAAAGCAAAGGGAAGAAACAGAAAAAAGTGTATAATTTTAATAAACACTTTCATCATCAGGTGATGTGCCCAGTTTGAGCTTTGACTGCCATGGCCCACACACTCCTGTTTCAGGTCAAGTGGATCAATTCATTAGTATTCATTTCCAGTTCTCTGGCTGCTGTCTCCAAATAAACACTATAAATCTCTTAACATAAAAGGTAAAATGATATAGATCTTGATGTTCAGGTGGAAGAATGTAAAGTATTAGAAATAGGATACAGAACCGCAAAGGAATAGGCCCTTACACCTACAATGTCCTTGCCAATTTAGACTATTCCCATCTTCCTCTACATGGTCTACGGCACTTCATTCCTTGAATGTTCATATGCCTGTCTAAATGCCTTTTAAATTTAAACTCAGAATGAAGGTAAACACAAGAGATTCTGCAAATGCTGGAAATCTAGAACAACACACACAAAATGCTGGAGGAACTCAGCAGGTCAGGCCATTTATGGAAATGAATAAACAGTCAACGTTTCGGGTCAAGACCTTTCTTCATGACTGGAAAGGAAGGGGAAAGATGCCAGAATAAAAAGGTCGGGGGGGGGGAGAGAGGGAAAGGAGGGCTAGCTAGGAGGTGGTAAGTGAAACCAGGTAGGTGGGACAAGTAAAGGAGCTGGAGAAAAAGGAATCTGATGGGAGAGGAGGGTGGACCATGGGAGAAAGGAAAGGAGACGGGCACCATGGCACCAAGGGGAGGTGACAGGCAGGTAAGGAGAAGAGTTTAGAGGCCAGAGTGGGGAATAGAAGAGGTGTAAAAATCTCAGGAGCTGAAATTTGTGTTAATAGGATAATTAGAGGGGATTTCAGGGTTTTTTTTAACCCAAATAACAAAGAAATCCTGGCTTTAAGTAAACATCTAGAGAAGCATTTGAAAATCTATAACCTACAAAGTTTTAGATCAAGAACTGTTAAGTGAGGTTAGCCGAAAATTTGGTACCCTGTGCTGGTAATTTTCACCATCCAAAAAGTTCAAATAAAAGCTTACAATCACTACAGCTGGCTTACAAAATATCTGATAGGTAGCCATGATTTATATGGACCTATAATAAAGATAAAAGTTGTTTCTTTGCATTACCTTGAGTGCTAAAAGACTCTTGTTAATTTCAGCCCCTTCAAGTCGCGTCTGTCGATCTGCACTGGAGGTGTCTGCACCCCTTTCATTTCCAGCCAGGTCTATTAAAGAAAATTTTCCATGCATTTTCCCTTTTCTGCGAAGAATTATCTGGAAAACTGCATGGCTTCTTGAAGAGTGAGCATTTGCAGAAGTCTGACCAGATGTTCTAAAAGGATATTGAAACAAATACTAAATTAAAGAATATTTGCAAAACTTATCGCATTATGACAAATAGCATCATTTAAAAGTTCAAGGTAAATTTATCAAAGTACTTGTGGGCATGCACAGTAAATACAAAAAAAACAGAATCAATGAATACCTGCACGAGACAACCAATGTGCAAAAGACAACAAACTGCAAAAACAAAGATTAATAATAATAAAAAATAAGCAATAAATATTAAGAACACACTGAAAGCTCCGTAAAAGTGAGTGCGTAGGTTGTGGAATCAGTTCAGTGTTGGGGTGACTGAAGGTAACCCCTCTGGTTCAAGAGCCTGATGGTTGAGGAGTAATAACTGTCACTGAATTATATTCTTTTTTTTAAAAAAAAGCTACAATACAAATGAATGGGAACAAAATATTTATAAAATTCAAAAAGGAGTATTGTCTGCAATGACTGGTTGAGGAAGGCCTATAAATCTACAACTGCTGGACAAACTTTGGCAAGACAAGATTTCGCATCAAATTAGCTCAACTGCAGTAAAGAGCTAAAACCCATAGACTTTCATTTCACTATACATGTAAAGTCTTTACAATAAATAATCTAGCTCTTTCTACTAGTCAATAAATTGATCATTAAAATTTTCATGTATCTGGAAGTCCTTTGCTTGAGTAAATAAACTTGTTGGTAATACCCAGGATCAATATTACATTTTCAGGTACAAGCTTACATCAAAACATTTTATTTTGAGCATTTATTTTATCTTCTTCTCAAGGTCATACAGATACACATTAAAAACCTAGTAAGCCCAGTGATCAAACTTCCATACAGGCACCCTTTCAAAAGCATCCCAATATGTAGACTGCCAAGGAAAAACTGGACACAAATTTTATTTTGCCTGTTTCTAAATTTGATAATAAGCAGCTTTATGTACAAAAATGATTTTCATGTTTTGAAATATTTTACTTCCATGAAGAAGTTCAACATGTATAAAATACAAAAATAATGCATGCAAGGATGACTCACCTGCAGCTATTACCAGCTTCAATTAGTTTCAATACATCTTCTGTACATTTAACATCTCGCTCTGAAAGTCCCACTACCTGAACCTGTTGCTTACCATCTTCCAGCACTCTTAGCTTAGCTTTTCTATTAAGTAAGTCGAATACCTGGATAATACAATGCACCAGATAAATTATTAACTGTAGAGACGGTTAACTGAAATTGATCAATTCTGCTGAAATTATTCAAATTAAAACAGCACTGTATATGAAAAAAATCTGATGAACAGCCATTTTTTTTTGGCAAAAAAGACAATGGATGCTGAATCATTAAGAGTATTCAAAAGGTGGAACAAGCAGGATTTAGCTAAAATAAATAGATCAACAGTGGAATAAGGGGTCAAACAAGAAAATACAGCTGAAGTCAAAGCACTAATGAAGTCATGAGTTTATGGAACTGTGAAACAGTCTCAGGAGCTGTTTGGTCTACATTTTTCAATATAATTAATATTCCTGTTAAAGTGGAAGTTCAAAATATATATAGATAAGAGTAGTCATGTTCTGAAACAAAAAGTCTTTCAGTTGGGAATTATCAAATGTGTCAAGAACTTACTGAAATTTGAAAAAGCTCATTTACCTTGCCACTGTAAATTTCAAAAAATGTTGCAAACACTTGGAGTTCTATTTTTCTGTAATTTGGTTTCTTTAACATTAGAAAAACATCCCGGGCTGTAAAGATGAAAATAAATAGTAAAATTCAAATGAAGAAGGAACATTAAATCAGTAACATTTAAAACAATATTGCTTTGACATTAAAGTATATGACTTATGTAAAATTACGTTAAAATATTTACCTGCTAATGCATAAATTCCCTTAGAACAATCCTGATTTTTTCCAGTGAAGTCACCACCCATAGTCTAAAAACCAAATCAGGAAAAAAATAATTGGGTAGAGGAATTTAAACATCAAAGGTACATTTGTGAAATGAAATCTATGCTAAATTGCAGCATTTTTCTTTGGGAGAAGTTACTACAAATGCATGTGGAAGTGACTGACAACAATTTTATTACAGTTTACGTTATTTAAATTCAAGATTCTCTTACCGTATTGCTGTTTAATTTGATGCAATGTTTCAGATTTTGCATCCCCATACCGATATGCTCCTCAGTCATTAATGTCCTTTTTAAAAATAATGTTCTTATATAAAATAAATCTTCTGTAATGAAAGTACAATCTTTCTCCCTTTATAATGTTTTTAAAATATATTCTATTCAATTGGCTATCTTTTCAATTCTACTGGAAGTTGTCACTTTATTACCAGCTTGTTCAAAATTGTTATTTTTCCACACCTAATATAATCCACGTAAATGTACGTGGTTTATGACTTTCATTACTTCTAAGCATCAAACTGCTGTCTGAGTGTGTTTTAGCATCAAGTTTTATAATTACTCCACTCAAACCCCAAGCCCCATTATTTACGATCCAAAAAGGCATGTGGCTTATTTAATGACTTTATCTTGTTATACACATTATCAAACAATTACCTAGTTGCTCCATAATATGCATAACCTGTCACATACGAGGGGTGATTGATAAGTTCATGGCCTAAGGTAGAAGGAGACAATTTTAGAAAACCTAGCACATTTATTTTTCAACATACTCCCCTCCTACATTTACACACTTAGTCCAGCGGTCATGGAGCATACGGATCCCTTCTTTGTAGAAGTCGGCGTCTTGGGCCTCCAGAAAGTGGTCTACAGCAGGGGTGATTGATGTTTGTGGCCTAACGTAGAAGGAGATGAGTTATACAGCTCTCATTATGCAGAAAGTTTGAAGTTAATGACTCATCTCCTTCTACCTTAGGCCACGAACTCTGCTGTAGACCACTCTCTGGAGGTCCAAGACGCCGACTTCTACAAAGAAAGGATCCGTATGCTCCACGACCACTGGACTAAGTGTGTAAATGTAGGAGGAGACCATGTTGAAAAATAAATGTGCTAGATTTCTAAAATTGATTCCTCCTACCTTAGGCCATGAACTTATCAATCACCCCACATAATTAATTGAGCATACAGTTTAGATTTTTTTCCCATGTGTGACATTCTACAATCATGCTAAATTGCAATGTCTTTATAATTTGATTTCATCAGCATGTGGATGAGGTTCAAATTGTTGCTCAATGGGCTTCAGATTCATGTGTTCTCCCTGCCTCTCCCAACCCCTGTGGCAACTACAAAACTATTAAGGCAGTGTAAAGAAAAAAGCATTAAAGTGAGAATTTGAGAAATATTATGCCTCTGAAGAAAATTGAGGAAATACTTATGGACAGCTGGTCTGCAACTTATTTGATTATCAGTGGTTAAGGAAATATTTTTTATTAAAAAATGTTTCCTTCAAGGAAACTAAACAGGCAATGAACAATAGTACAAGCCATACACGAACACAAGAGATTCTGCAGATGCTGCAAATCCAGACTAACATATATAAAATGCTGAAGGGACTCAGCCTGCCAGGCAGCATCTATGGCAACCTTTCCTTATTTGTCTCCAGTACCACCTCTGGCAACACAGTCTAGGCACCCCCACTCTCTGTGTAAAAAACTCGCCCCACACAGCATCTTTGAACTTACCTCCTCTCACTTAAACGCATGCCCTCTGGAATTAGACATTTTGACCCTGGGGGAAAAAAATATGCCAACCATCTACTCTTAACCATGCCTCCCATAATTTTATAAATTTCTATCAGGTCTTCCCTCAGCCTCCACAGCTCCACAGGAAACAATCCAAGTTCGTACAATCTCTTCTCATAGGATATGCTTTCTAACCCAGGCAGATACATTTATTCTGCACCCTCTCCAAACCATTCACATCCTTCCCAGAAGGATGCATGCATACTTTCAAGAACAAGTTGAAATGAAGTGTTTATTTACTTTTAACACCACAAAGTTATGCAAGAGGCAACTTTATTCTGTATCTCAAATTTCTGATAGTGATTTCTGAATTCTGCAAGGATGATTTTCCAATACATGATTGGCCATAACACAGAGATGTACCATATGCGACTTGAAAATTTCCAACGGTATAAGCATCTTCAATGAGACAGAGACTAAGCAGCATCCTGGCATTCAATGGTACTACTAACACTAAGCTCCATCATCAATATCCTTAAGGGATCACCAATGACCAGAAACTCAACTGAACTGTCACACAAACACCATGGATAGAAGAGAAGGTCTAAAACCGGATAACCTGAGTTGATTCAGACTCATTTATTTATCACATATACATCCAAAAATGCAGTGAAATGCTTATTTTGCATTAACAACCAATACAACCTAGGGATGTTCTTCTTGGGCAGCCTGCAAGTATTGCTACACATTCCATCGCTAACACAGCAAGCCCACAACGTTCAGCAAAGCAACACAAGCAACCACAGCAACAGTAACAAAACAAAATGAAACAGCAAAACAAGCTCCTTTCCCACCTTCCATCCATTCACACACAGACAGGCCTCCAACTCCAGCACAGGCCACCTCCAGATTCCTTGGCCCTGGATTCTCCCATCCTTCACCTGGACTCTCAGTCGTCGGGCAGCTGACTTCCAGACATGTCAACCCAGGGTCTTCGACCTCCAAACTCAGCAACCTTTCTAGCATCTACAAGTGGGTTGGATCACTGTATACCTGCTTATACGAGTGTGGTTCCAAACGCTCTTAAGAATCTTGGCACCATCCAGAGCAAAAGGGCCTGTTTGGCTGAAAGTATAACTTTCACTAGCTGTACAACACTTACAAAATGCACTGCAATTACTCACCTTGACTACTCCACGTGACCACTCAAACCTGTGATCTCTACCACTGAGAAAGATGAGAGTAGTAGACACATGGGGGGAGTACCAACACCTGGGAGGTTCCCTTTCAAGTCCTCCCTTCCCAGCCAAGAAATACATTGCTTATCCAAAACAGGCAACTCACTATTAATTAGCTCTTTGAAAACACTTTCACATGAAGGACTGCAGTGGTTTAGGACAATGCTCACCAATACCCAAGGGTAATTAGGGAGGGAAATAAATAACTGGATCTTTACAAATGAAGATGAAGAAACAGATAATGAAAGGTAACATCACTCATAAGATGTGCAACGTTGCTGAATCCAGTACTGCAGAATAGCCAAGTAAAATAAATTCACATTGAATACGAAGATAAAAGATAAGCACATTTCTCCAGGATCTAATTAGATTTTTATTTCTCCTATGCAACTGAACCATGCAATTATTTTAAAACTGTAGGGGAAAAAATGGATTACTTACATGTGTCTTTCCACTTCCAGTCTGACCATAAGCAAAGCAAGTTGCCATTCCTCTATCAAATATTGTTTCTACCAGAGGTCTAGCTGTAAACCTAAAGACCAAAAATAAAATTACAAGTGTGCAGTCAAAAATTCTTCAGTTTATCAACAACAGTGTCTCAAACTTCATTGTAGAAACTTTTTCATACAATGCTTGATAATGATCTACCTAGGGCGACGGTCAAAGAAATTAGTTGCTTTTTTTTAAAAAACGTGCCTTGAAAAAAAGAGGGACAGATGAAGGAGGGAATTCCAGAGGTTATAGTCATGGACAGCTGCTGGAACAAGATACCACAGCTGGAAGGATTCTAGGGATATCACTTTAATTCTAAGAGATATTACATAAGCAGTTTTATAAAGTAATCTTGTAATGTAGAAGTAATATATTTTGTTTTGTAATAGCTTTATAAATGGTGAGGATTGAATACAGAACTGACAACAAGCATCAGCACTTTAAAACAGGGCGATGGATGAAAAGTTGAATATGGCCAATACACTATGTAGAATGGAAGAGGCAATTCTCCATAAAACCAAATTTAAGTACATCGGAGAAGTTAAGGCCACAAGTAACAGGAGCATAGATACGCATACATTAGTCAGTTCCACACACAAACTTTACGTGACAATAAAATAACATGTGAACAATAAATTATCCTATACTGATGGTTACAAGCCATTTTAGAACATTTTCTAATTTTTGTTGCAATCCAATGACAGTACAATTGATGTACTTTACAAAAAAAATGAAAACACTGAATAAAACTTAAAATACAAGTCCAATTATAGTCTGGCACACCCAAGATCTCCTCTAGCTTTTTCAAAACTGAAACAAAATACATTACCTGCTGGGATCAATTTACTCTGCACCTTCAATTTGCAAATTTTTCAGACTTTTTTTTTGCCTCTGTCATTACCGAAAACATTTCTCACTTTTCCTTCAGGAACACGACTGCCCCACTCAGTCACTAGTGCTGGTCCTCTTACTAAACTAAATGACGGTTCATTTATGCCTTAATTCCATTTATCTGCAGTACCCAATATTGTTTAATAACGTTACCTAATGAAGAGCCAAGATCCTTAAGATATGGAATTTTCAAATTAATGGGTTTCAACAATTGTCTGAATTATGCACTCCAGATTTCCACTGCTTGCAGTGCTTCATTTTAGAATAGACTTGTTCTAACTTCAAGGTTATCTCTCCTGCTTTTAACTACCATAGCAAATAACTTCTTTCTATTTTCTCTGATAGTTTATGATTCATTTTTCTACCTCACAAATGCAGAATTCAAGTATGTTACAAAGATTCTTTAGTTTTAGATAATTCTTTACAATTCATTATTGAATACTAATTCCTATACAACATGTTTCTAATGGCTTAAAAATACATTGTTTCAGAAATCTTGCCCGAATAGTCTAAGATACCTTCAAGAAATTTATTGCCTTTAGAATCTGAGATGTTTTGTTTCCATAGTCAAAACAAGTTTCCTATTGTAATATTTTTGCCCAAGACTCTACCGACACTCAAATCAAAGAAAAAGGCACATGTTTGAAATCTAAAATAAAAATAATAAAGGCTGGAAATATTCAAAAGCCTAGGCTTTGTTGGAAGAGAAAGAGTTCTATCTTAAGTTATCTGAATCTGTATTAAAGCAATCCCCAGCTTTCCCTGCTAATAGGTTAGATATTTTCTGTGGAGAGGATCACAGAAGTAACCTCAATGATTTTTTCAAATTCTACCAGAATGGTACTGTTCACTGAAAACTGAAATACTGCAAAATGAGATGGTAAATAACCTTAGAGAAAGGGGAAAGGAGTATGTAAGTTTGGTAACACGGAGAAATAGTGAAAAACAAAAACAAAAAATGCTTGGGACAAGAAATGAACAAGTTACATGAAAACTTGTGAGAGGAGCAAAAGATAGTGCCAGAGGGTTTTGCAGACCTGGGTGACTTCTTCTGGTTCTCTGCGAAACGGTTTAAATTTATTCTCATGTCTCTCCTTTTCAAGACAACCGAGGTCCTGTCGGAGTCCAGGATTTATGGCTGCACCCGAAGTATGTTCTTCACAAGTGGTGGGATCTTGCTCTTCAGAACTCGCCAAGCGACCTGGCATTTTGGGATCTCCAGAAGCAGATTGGAAGACATGGACCTTTGGGGTGTGGCGCTGAGGATGACCGGTTCTTCGTTGATGTTGCCTACTGATGCATCACCGGAGATCGAAACATCGAGACAGTGGGAGCGGCTGTCAAAGGCCTCTGCACCGAGCAGTCTCTATCAATGGTGAGAGATGATTCTCAAGCCAGGGGAACTCTAATAAGTGACGCTGCAGACTGTAACATCAAAACAGCAAGCTGTTGGCCTCCTGTCTCGCTGTGGGAAGAGCAATATCTCTCTCTCCTCTTCAGTGCGAGAGAGGGCCTGTTGAGATGTTGAAGTGTTGGGATGAACAGTAGTTTTTGTTGGACTCCAGATCTTGGTCTCTGGGGGCTTTCTTTTGCATGGTGGGGAGTAGGGGGGAGAGTGATGCTTTTGCTGGAGTAAGTGGGGAGAGGGGGAGGGGACAGGATGCTTTTGCTGTCGCATGGAAGGGGAAGGAAGCTTTGGGGTTCTAACGTTTCTCTGTCATTTATTCTTTAAGGTTTTTTCACTCTGTTTCATGGATGTCTGTGAAGAGGAAGGATGCTATATATATTCTCTGACATTAAATTGAACCAATAAAAGATTGGTGTAGGAGCCATGTACCTGTACTTTATCTGCTTTATCAAATAAAAAATCATAGTACTTTTCCTATGACCCAGTTCTTGCTGGCTTTAAGCCTCCCCTTCTGACATTGACCCAAACATCAGCTGTTCCTGTACCTAACTGATGCACCTGAGCTACTAAGCACTTCCAACATTCTTTTTGCCTCTCTTTTTGAGTGCTTTTCTTCTGCTCCCTTGCAAATGAGGTTAGTCAACATATCCTCTTCCCTATAATCTTAACCACATAAAAACACAATATAACAATGTAGGAACATGATAATCTAGTAATTATCCTCCATCACATGGCAAAGAGAATGGAGTATAAATTGCTTATAAAGAGTAGTGCATCACCACCACAAAGCAGTTCAGGAAGAGCTGTGCATTCTAATCTTAATGATTAGAAATGGGCATCAACTGCAGCCTTGATGATATAATTATATGTTTTTGGAACATTAAGTAAAATAGCACCAAAATGGTCATGAGTCCTAAAGAAAATACGTATGTTGATGCATTCTGAGAGCTGTGGAGCAACACAAAAGCATAAATAAAATTGCACTATGGTTTAAAAATGTTGAAGTTAAAAATGTTTCTGAACTGTTAAGCGATTTAAGACCAGAAAAGAAAAATTGTAACTTAAGGGAGAGATGAGGTTCTGGAATGGATCTCATGTGATTCTAAAATTGTTCAAATTTCTTCTAATACTGTACATCTTAGGAATGCAGAGGAAGCCATTAATACACAGAAAAATCCTATCTGATGACAAAGAGAACATGATAAATCCACACACAAACCTGAATATCAGGAATAAATCCAGTTTACTGTCACTGTGAAGTATTGCTTGCTGTGCTATGGTCTGGCCCTCAGTATTACAAGAGGGTATATGGGAATGTTAGAGTAATAGCATCAAAGAAAAGTACAGCACAGAAACAGGCCCTTCTGCCCATCTAGTCCATGACAAACTATTTAAACTGTCCAGTCCCATCAACCTGCACAACCACAACCACCCATACCCCTCCCATCAATGTACCTATCCAAACTTTTTTAAAATGTTGAAATCAAGCTTTCATGCACCACTTGCACTGGCAGCCCGTTCCACACATTCTTGACTCTGAGTGAAGGCATTTTCCCTCACATTCCCCTTAAACTATTCACCTTTCACCCTTAATCCATTACCTCTAGATGTAGTCCCACCCAATTTCAGCGATCGAAAGCCTATCTATACCCCTCTTAATTTTATATACAGTTGCAAGTAAAAGTTTGTGAACCTTTTGAAATTACCCAGTTTTCTGCCTTAATTACTTATAAAATGTGCTCTAATCTTAATCGAAGTCACAACAATAGACAAACACATTCTGCTAAAACTAATAACACACAAGCAAATTGTAATTTTCACATCTTTATTGAACACATCGTTTAAATCATTCACAGTCCAGGCTGGAAAAAGTACATGAACACTGTATTTAGAAACTGGTACAACGTCCTTTAGCAGCAATAACCTCCACCAAATGTTTCCTGTAGATACTGATCAGACTTGCACAACAACAAGGAGGAATCTTAGACCATTCCTCCACAGAAAACTGTTTCAGTTCATTAATATTTCTGGAATACCTTGCATGAACAGCCCTCTTCAGGACATGCCATAGCATCTCAATTGGTTTAAGGTCTGGACTCTGACTTGGCCATTCCAAAACACAAACTTCCTTCTATTTAAACCATTCTATTGTTGATTGTGTGTTTCGGATCATTGTCTTGTTGCATCATCTGATTCCTATTAAGCTTCAGGTGACGGACCGCTACCCTGGCATTCTATGAAATGTCTAGAGACAATTTTGAATTCATTCTTCCCTCAACGATTAAAAGCTGTCCAGGACCTGAGGTAGCAAAGCAGCCCCAAGCCATGATGCTTGTTCCACCATGCTTCACAGCTGCGACGAGGTTTTGGTGTTTGTGTGCAGTGCCCTTTTCCCTCCAGACATAGCGGAGTGTATTTCTGCCAGAAATTCAACTTTTGTCTCAAAACAAAAGAAAATCTGCAAATGCTGGAAATCCGAGGAACACACACAAAATGCTGGAGGAACTCAGCAGGCCAGGCAGCATCGATGGCAGAGAGTACAGTCGAAGTTTCAGGCTGAAACCCTTCGGCAGGACTGTCGTGATGAGGTGACACTTAGGTTGGAGGAACACCACCTTATATTCTGTTTGGGTAGTCGCCAATCTGATGGCATGATTTCTCGAACTTGAGTAATAGCCCCCACCCTCCCTTCATCATTTCCCACCCCTTTCCCCTCTCTTACCTTATCTCCATGCCCATCCATCGCATCCCTCTGGTGCTCCTCCCCCTTCTTTCTTCCATGGCCTTCTGTCTCTTTCACTGATCAACTTCCCAACTGTTTACTTCATCTTAACCCCCCCCTCCCACCTCCAGGTTTCACTTATCACCTTGTGTTTCTCTCTCCTCCCCCCACCTTTTAAATCAACTCCTCGGCTTTTTTTCTCCAGTCTTGCCAAAGGGTTTCAGCCTGAAGCATCAACCGTACTCTTTTCCATAGATGCTGCCTGGTCTGCTGAGTTCCTCCAGCATTTGGTTGCTGTTGCTCAACTTCTGTCTCATCTGTCCACAGAACAGTGCCCCAGAAACATTGTGGAACATCCAGGTGGTCTTTTGCAAACTTGAGCCTTACAGCAATATTTTTTTGGAGAGCAGTGGTTTCCCTCCATGCTGTCCTTCATGAACACTATTCTTGTTCAGTGTTTTCTTATAGTGAATATGTGAACAGAGACGTTAGCATGGCCTAGAGATTTCTGCAGGTCTTTTGCTGATATCCTTGGGTTCTTTTTCACCACCGTCAGCATTGCACGTTCTGCCACTCGTTCTGATCTTTGCAGGATGCCAATTCCTAGGGTGAGTTCCAACAGTACTGGATTTCCTCCATTTGCAGACAATTTCTCTTACCCTGAACTGACGAACACTAAGGTCTTTAGAAATGCTTTTGTAGCCTTTTCCAGTTTCATGCATCTCTAAAATTCTTCTTCTAAGCTCCTCTGAAAGTAGTTTTGATCAAGACATGGTGTACATATACAGATATTTCTTGAGAAGAGCAGGCTCTGTCAGTAAACTGTGCCCTTCTTTAAAAAAAAATATGGCCGGGCACCTCTACAACCCACACCTCCAATCTTATCTTATTGATTGAAGCACCTGACCCCAAATAACTTTTGTTGAAGGCATTACCCCAGAGGTTCTCATCCTTTTCTGAAACTAGACTGTGATTGTTTAAATGGTGTAGTCAGTATTGACAAGAAGTACAATTGTTTGTGTGTTATTAATTTAGGCAGATTTTGTCTATTATCATGTCTGAGATGAAGCTCAAACCACACTTTATGAGCAATTAATGCAGAAAACCAGGTAATTGCTAAAGATTCATAAACATTTTCTTGCATCTGTACCTTGATCAAATCTCCCCTTAAATCTTCTATGTTCAAGGAATAAAGTCCTAACTCTTCAGTCTTTCCTTACAACTAAGGTCCTCCAGCCCCAGCAACATCCTTGTAAATTTTCTCTGTACTCTTTCAACCTTATTTACATCTTTACTGCAGGGAGATGACCAAAACTGCACACTACTCTAAATTACCCCTCATCAATATCTTACATAACTTCAACATAACATCCCATCTCCTACACTCAATACTTTAACTTACGAAGGCCAATAGCCGAAAAGCTTTCTTTACAACCATATCTACCTGTGCCTCCATTTTCAATGAATTATGGACCTGTATTCCCAGATCCATTTCTTCTATCACACCCCTTAGTGCCCTTTGAGTCACTGTGTAAAATCTGCTGTGGTTGGTCCTCCCTAAGGGCGACACCACACACTTGTTTGTATTAAATTCCATCTACTATTTTTCCAGCTGGTCCAGATCCTACTGCAAGCCACAATCTTGGTGTCATCCACAAATATGCTGATCCAGTTAATTACATTATCATCCAGATTGTTGATATAGATGACAAACAATATTGGACCCAGCACTGATCCCTGCGGCACACCACCAGACACAGCTCTCCAGTCAGAGAGGCAACTGTCTATTACCACTCTCAGGCTTCTCCCACAAAGCCAATGTCTAATCCAATTTACTACCTCATCTTGAATGCCAAGTGACTGAACCTTCTTGACCAACCTATGTGGGACCTTGTCAAACTCCTTGCTAAAGTCCATGTAGACAACATCCATTGTCTTGCTTTCATTAACTTTCCTGGTAACATTCTTGAAAAACTCTGGATTGGTTAGACATGACCTACCACACACAAAGCCATACTGACTATCCAGAATCAGTCCCTGTCTATCCACATACTCAGATATCCGGTCCCTTAGAATACCTTCCAATAAGTTTCCCACTATTAATGTCAGGCTCACTGGCCTGTAATTTCCTGGTTTATTTTTAAAGTCTTTCTTAAACAATGGAAAAACATTAGCTATCCTCCAATCCTCCCATACCTCAACTGTCATTAAGGATGATTTAAATATTTCTGCTGGGGCCCCAGCAATTTCTGTATTTGCATCCCACATGGGTCTGAGGGAACACCTCAGGCCATGGCGATTTTTCCACCTTAACTTGCCTCAAGACAAACACCCCCTCCTCTATAATCCGTATAAAGTTCATGACCTCACTGCTGCACTTCCTAACTTCTATAGATTCTGCGTCCATCTCCCAAGTAAATACAGATACAAAAAATCTATTTAAGATACCCCCATCTTTCTTGGCTCCACGTATAGATTACTATTCTGATCTTCCAGATGACAAATTTTGTCCCTTGCAATCCTTTAGCGCTTACCATGCCTGTAGAATCCCTTAGGATTCTCCTTCACCTTGTCTGCTGGGCAACCTCATGCCTTCTTTTAGCCCTCCTGATTTCTTTCTTGAGTGTTCTTTTACATTTATTAAATTCCACAAGCACCTCATTTGATCCTACCTGCCTATACCATCTTTTTTTTCTTAACCAGGGCCTCAATATCTCTTGAAAACCAAGGTTCCCTACAACTGTTATATTTACCTTTTATTCTGACAGGCATATACAAGCTTTGTAATCTCAAAATTTCACTTTTGAATGCCACCCACTTACCAAGTCCATCTTTGCCATAAAACAACCTGTCCCATTCCACATTTGTCAGATCCTTTCTGATACCATCAGAATTGGCCATTCTCCAATTCAGAATCTCAACCTGCAGACCAGAAACAAGACAGAATCTGCAGATGCTGGAAGCATGTCGTGATGAGGCCACACTTAGGTTGGAGGAACAACACCTTATATTCCATTTGGGTACACTCCAACCTGATAGTATGAACATTGATTTCTCAAACTTCTGGTAATGCCCCCCACCCCACCCCCACTTCTCCTTCACCATTTATGTTGCTGCAGACCAGACCTATCATTTTTCCATATTTAATTTGAAACAAATGGCATTATGATCATTAGATGCAAAGTGTTTCCCTACGCAAACGTTAGTAAACTGCTGTGCCTCAATCCCTAATAGGAGACCAAGTATCGCAGTTTCTTGTTGGGATTTCTATGTACTAATTAAGGAAACGTTCCTAAGAACATTTGACAAACTCTATCCCATCTAGTCCTTTTACAAATTGACTTATGGGAGTCCCAGTCAATATGTGGAAAGTTAAAAATCATCTTATGTTTCTTGCAACAGTCTGCGATTTATCTGCAAATTTGTTCCTCTAAATCCCGCAGACTGTTATGTGGTCCGTAATATAGCCCTATTACTGTGATCATACCTTTATTTCTCATTTCCACCCACAAAGCCTCACTAGACATGCTCTCCAGTCTTTACTGACTGAGTACTGCCATGATATTTTCCCTGTCTAGTAACACCTCACCTCCTCTTTAATCCCTCCAGTTGTGTCACGGAACCTTGGAATATTGAGCTGCTGGTCCTGCCCCTCCTGCAACTAAGTCTCCCTAATAGCTACAATATAATTCCACGTGTTGATCTATGTCCTGAGCTCATCTGCCTTTCCTACAATACTTCTTGCATTGAAATATACGCAGCTGAGAACATTAGTCACACCATGCTCAACCTTTTGATTCCTGACTTTGTCTGATGTCTTAACAACATGTCTCTACTATCTGTTCTGGTACTCTAGTTCCCATCCTCCTGCAACTCTAATTTAAACCCCTCTCTGTGCAGCACTAGCAAACCTTCCCATTAGATATTAGTCCCCCTCCAGTTCAGCTGCTGTCTCTACTGTACAGGTCCCCAGCTCCTCTAGAAGGGAGCCCAATGATCCAAAAATCTGACCCCTTCCCTTCTACACCAACTCTTTAGCAACATGTTAAACTGCACGATCTTCCTATTTCTGGTCTCATTAGCACGTGGCATGGGTAGCAATCTTGCATACCTTTAACTTGGTACTAAACTTCAAACTCACTTTGAAGAACCTTGTCACTCTTCCTACCCATGTCGTTGGTACCTACATGAGCCTCTTAAGAATGCTGAGGAATGTTAGTGCTTCAAGAGGGCTTAAATGTACTTTTTATAGTGTAATGTCATGGTATCAACACAACAACTTGTCCCTTCAATATCAACAAAATAAAAGATCTGATCATTAACAAGGCTGTGGGACAGAGCATTCACCCTTATTTGTATCAACGGAATAGATACAGTAGAAATGGCACAGACCATCAAGTCTCTATGTGTAAACATCACCAATAATTTCTCCTCATCTAGTCACAATGATGCCTTGGCCAAGAAACCATATCAGCACCTTTATTTCCTTAAAAGACTAAAGAAATTAATCACATTCTCCAATGACCCTCAACAATTTTTTCCCTTACAAATGCACCACAGAAAGCAACCCATTAGGATGCATCACAGCTAGGTGCAGCAATTGTTCTATCCAAGACTGCAAGAAATTACAATAAATTGTGAGAAAACAGACCTCCCTCCATTGAACCTGTCTCCACTTCCAACTGTATAACCATATAACAATTACAGCACGGAAACAGGCCATCTCGGCCCTTCTAGTCCGTGCCGAACACTTACTCTCACCTAGTCCCACCAACCTGCACTCAGCCCATAACCCTCCATTCCTTTCCTGTCCATATAGCTATCCAATTTAACTTTAAATGACAACATCGAACCTGCCTCAACCACTTCTACTGGAAGCTCATTCCACACAGCTACCACTCTCTGAGCAAAGTAGTTCCCCCTCATGTTACCCCTAAACTTTTGCCCTTTAACTCTCAATTCATGTCCTCTTGTTTGAATCTCCCCTACTCTCAATGGAAAAAGCCTATCCATGTCAACTCTATCTATCCCCCTCATAATTTTAAATACCTCTATCAAGTCCCCCCTCAACCTTCTACGCTCCAAAGAATAAAAACCCAACTTGTTCAATCTTTCTCTGTAACTTAGGTGATGAAACCCAGGTAACATTCTAGTAAATCTTCTCTGTACTCTCTCTATTTTGTTGACACAATACTCCAAATTTCGCCTCACCAATACCTTGTACAATTTCAGCATTACATCCCAACTCCTATACTCAATGCTCTGATTTATAAAGGCCAGCATACCAAAAGCTTTCTTCACCACCCTATCCACATGAGATTCCACCTGCAGGAAACTGTGCACCATTATTCCTAGATCCCTCTGTTCTACTGCATTCTTCAATGCCCTACCATTTACCATGTATGTCCCATTTTGATTAGTCCTACCAAAATGTAGCACCTCACATTTTTCAGCATTAAACTCCATCTGCCATCTTTCAGCCCACTCTGGCCTAAATCTCTCTGCAAGCTTTGAAAACCTACTTCATTATCCACAACGCCACCTATCTTAGTATCATCTGCATACTTACTCATCCAATTTACCACCCCATCATCCAGATCATTAATGTATATGACAAACAACATTGGACCCAGTACAGATCCCTGAGGCAAACCACTAGTCACCAGCCTCCAATCTGACAGTTATCCACCACTATTCTCTGGCGTCTCCCATCCAGCCATTGCTGAATCTATTTTACTACTTCAATATTAATACCTAATGATTGAACCTTCCTAATTAACCTTCCATGTGGAACCTTGTCAAAGGCCTTACTGAAGTCCATATAGACAACATCCACCGCTTTACCCTTGTCAACTTTCCTAGTAACCTCAAAAAAATTCAAAAAGATTTGTCAAACATGACCTTCCACGCACAAATCCATGTTGACTGTTCCTAATCAGACCCTGTCTATCCAGATAATTATATATACCATCTCTAAGAATACTTTCCATCACCCACCACTGACGTCAAACTCACAAGCCAATAATTGCTAGGTTTACTCTTGGGGCCCTTTTTAAACAATGGAACAACATGAGCAATACGCCAATCCTCCGGCACCATCCCCATTTCTAATGACATTTGAAATATTTGTCAGAGCCCCTGTTATTTCTACACTAACTTCCCTCAAGGTCCTAGGAAATATCCTGACAGGACCCGGAGACTTATTAGTTAGCCTTTCTCCAATCAAAAATCTCAACCCTGGGTCCAGACCTATCCTTCACCATAGTTATATTGAAACTAATGGCATTGTGATCACTGGACCCGAAGTGCTCCCCAACACAAACCTCCGTCACCTGACCTATCTCATTCTCTAACAGGAGATCCAACACTGCCCCTTCTCTAGTTGGTACCTCTATGTATGGCTGCAAAAAACTATCCTGCACACATTTTACAAACTCCAAACCATCCAGCCCTTTTACAATATGGGCTTCCCAGCCTATGTGTGGAAAATTAAAATCTCCCACAATCACAACCTTGTGCTTACTACAAATATCTGCTATCTCCTCTGGATAGATAACTGCCTCTGGAAAGCAGCTAAGATGATCAAGAACCATCCCCCACACTCTTGAGCTCCCTTCCATCAGGCAGAAAATGCAAATGCTTGAGATTATGTGCCACCAGGCTCAAGGACTAACTCTATCCTGTTATTAAGGTTCCTTATACAATATAGATCAGAATCAGGTTTATTATCAAAATGGCATGAAATATGCTGTTTTGCAGCAACTGTACAATGCAATACAAAATAAACTATGTTACAGTAAATATTAAAAATTAGTGCAAGAAGTGAGCAAAATGTGTGGTGGTATTCATGGGATCATGGTCCATTCAGAACTCTGATGGCAAAAAGAAAAATCTGTTCCTCAAATAGTATGCTCCTGTATCGCCTCTCTGATGGTAGCAATGAGATGAGCGCTTGATCTCTCAGTCTAGCTCGTCATGGCCCTTGCACTTTGTAACCTACATTGTGCCTTCTCTATGTTGCATTGTTTAGCTTTCTCTTTGTACTACCTTGAAGTACTTATCTATGTTTTGATCTTCTCTTTGATGGCATGCAAAAAAGTTTTTTCCACTGAATCTCAGTACATGTGACAATAATGAACCAATCAATTGAAGGGATGAAGAAATGGGCATGGATGGGAGATTTGCAAAGATTAGGAGTAAAAGCATCATATTCACCTTAAATGATGTGAGAGTTGGGTATGAGAAGATGCACGTGAATGAAAAGGTATGATATTAACAAGGGTGAAAAAGCAGAAATCTGGGTAGATTCAAGGGAAAAAATTGCAAGATATTGGTAACAATTCACATCACTACACACCTAAGAACCAAACTTTTTGATTTTTGTGTCATTTCAATTCATTCATTTCACTCAACCTAGCCACTGCCCATCCTAATTGACTTCAAAAGGTGACAGAGAGCTGCATTCTTGAATAATATGTATTACCAATGAAAGTAATTCCACATGGCTGTTGAAGCTAGGAGTTAGATTTAGCAACAGTAAAGCACAGGCAATATGCATTCAGAAGATACCTAATAAAGTGGCCACTGTGGTCTTCTGATGCTGTAGTCCAGGGGCCCCTAACCTTTTTTGCACTGCGGACCGGTTTCATGTTGACAATATTCTTGCTGGGGCGGGGGAGGGGGGATGGATGGTTGCCAACGGGCAAGAGTAGCAGTCAAATACGTTGTGTTTACCCAGAGAAAGACTACAATGACCATGAAACCTTGCACGGGCACCAGTGCGCATGTGTGACTTGCGCATGCGTGCACGTGCTGATTATTTTTCTACAAATCGTTTTTGGCAATTCTGTTGGGGGGGGGGGGGGTGTTAATCACGACCGGAACATCGGTAATAAGTGGCCAATACACTCAATTTCGTTTTTAAAAGGGTTTAGCTAACGAATTTAATATTAAACACACAGCGCATATTTTCCTCCCATGAATATAGCGATAAGTCAATTATCGGGGAGGACAGAGGAGCTTGAAGTAAGTGTTGAACGAACTTCCAGTAGAAGTGTCAGAAGCAGGTTCCATATTATCATTTAAAGTTAAATTGGATAGGAATATGGAGAGGAAAGTAATGGAGGGTTATGGGCTGAGTGCAGGTCGGTGGGACGAGGTGAGAGTAGCATTCGGCACGGACTAGAAGGGCAGAAATGGCCTGTTTCCGTGCTGTAATTGTTATATGGTTATATAAGTAAATAGCATAACATTTTAAGTAACGTTTGGATATCAAACAGTGCATATTTTCCCCGTATGAACATATAAAATCATTGCAACACACCAATATCGCTGAATCAGCGGGAGCCCTGGGCTTGTTTTCCTGCAAAAAGACGGTCCTATTGAGGGGTGATGGGAGACAGCGATACTCGAAGGGGGTTCCTTATGTCCAGTCTAATCCGCAATTTAGTTTTTGTTACATTCATTGCAGAGATATGTTGGAAATGGAAGCAACGTTTTCGGTGCTTCCATGGCTATCTCAGGATATTGAGCCTTGACTTTGATCCAGAAGGCTGGCAGAGATGTTATGTCAAACATACTTTTCAGCTCGCCGTCATTTGCAAGCTCAAGGAGCTGATCTTCTTCCCGCGCTGACATGGATGACGCGCGGGTAACGACCTCGCGTGTGTTCAAGCTCAACAGTGGGCGTGACAGGGAATGAGGAAAGGTGCAGCTGACTCACATCGCCAAATCATATCGTTTCCTCGTGGCCCGGTAGCGCATACTTTGCGGCCCGGTGGTTTGGGACCACTGCTGTAGTCCATCCACTTCAAAGTTTGAAGTATTGTGAGTTCAGAGATGCTCTTCTGCACACCACTGTTGTAACACTTGGTTATTTCAGTTACTGCCTCCTTCCCTTTAGCTTGAACCAGTCTAGCCATTCTCCTCTGACCTCTCATTAACAAGGCATATTTGCCCACAGAACTTATACTCACAGGATGTTTGTTTTTTGCACCATTCTCTGTAAACTCTAGACTGTTATGAGTGAAAATCCCAAAAGATCAGCAATTTAAAAAAAAAACTACTTAATCTAGCCTGCCTGGCACCAACAATCATTCCATAGTCAAAGTCACTTAGATCACATTTCTTCACCATTCTGATGTTTGGTCCTGAACAAGAACTAAACCCCTTGATCATGTCTGCATGCTTTTATACAATGAGTTAGTACCACGATTGGCTGATTAGATATTTATATTAACGAGGTGTACCTAATAAAGTATATTTTAATCATCAGTTCAAAGGCAATTACTTCTGAAATAAACAGTTGTTCATACCTGTAAACCATTTCATTAGTAGCAGTCTCATCAAAGGCATAATCAAAACGGAAAGTTTGATTTTCTAAGTACTTTGTTAAATCCACCTTTTGTTTTGGTTCATGAACCATTACGACATCCTTACTGGGAATTGTAATTACATCCAGATCTCTTATTGCATTTTCTGAAAGAGATTAAGGCAAGAAGTTATATTTTACTTGGCATCACTGTTTTGAACAAACTTTTCAAAACCACATGCCTATTACATTTTCAGAACAGTTCTACAAAAGGAGTATGTTTGATTACATTTCAAGCTTTCCAACAGGTGATGATATTTTGGTTAGTACAATGAAAGTTAACAGGTGACTCCAAGGCATCATGTTCCATTTAAACCCTAAAGTTGAATCCAACCAAATACTTATCATTAACAGCGTAAAACGGAGGTAAACTTGTGATGAAGATATGGCTTCCCCAGGCCAATATAGTACATCAAATTGAGAAGAACCAATTGCCCTTCACTAAACAGAAGGTTGGTCTCTTTATGGGAACCTAGCAATAAATTGCATTCAGACATGTTGAACCAAATTGGAGCACTGTGCAGACACAACAGGAGCATTCCTGCGCAGGTCCGACAAAGATTTTCAATGGGAAACCCAATCTCTACAAAAGAGAGGTACTGCCTAGCGGAGCAGTCATTGTCAGAGTAGGAAGGTTTGGCTCAAACAGGGCTTCAGCGAGGACAGGCGAAAGTCCAGGTAAGTTCTTTCCTTACTTCTTATAAGAGAGAATAGCAGGCATATCTATAGACCCAGTGTTCTGTTCTGGGTGTCAGATGTGGGATTTCCAGGAGTCTCCCAGCCTCCCTGATGGCCACATCTGCACCAGGTGCATTGAGATGCATCTCCTTAGAGACCGTGTTAGGGAACTGGAGCTGCAGTCCAATGACCTTCGGCTTGTTAGGGAAAGTGAGAGTGACAGACAGGAGCTACAGGACGGTAGTCACCCCAAAGCTACAGGAGACAGATAAATGAGTGACTGTCAGAAAGGGAAGGGGGAACATCTGTGGCCGTCCCCCTCAACAATAAGTGCTCCATTTTCAGTACTGTTTCGGGGGATGATGCACCTGGGAGAAGCATCAGCGGCCATGCCTCTGGCACTGAGTCTGGCCCTATGGCTTAGAAGGGTATGGAACTGAAGAGGGTGGCAGCAGACATATGGGACTCTACAGTCAGGGGATAGGCAATTCTGCAGACGCAAAAAGGAAACACGGATGGTAGTGTGCCTTCCAGGTGCCAGGGTCCAAAATGTTTCCGGATACATCCACAATACCCTGAAAAGGGAGGGTGAACAGCCAGAAGTCGTGACACATATTGGTACCAATGATATAGGAAGAAAAAGGGAGGAGGTCCTGAAAAAAAATATAGGGAGTCAGGAAGGAAGCTGGGAAGCAGGACCTCAGGGGTAGTAACCTTGGGATTGCTGCCTGTGCCACACGACAGTGAGGATAGGATATAATGAGGTAACATATAAATGCATGACTGAAGAATTATAGCAGGGGGCAGGGATTCAGATTTCTGGATAATTGGGACCATTCTGGGGCAGGTGGGACCTGTACAAAAGGGACGGGTTGCACTTGAATCTGTAGGGGACCAATATTTTAGCAGGAAGATTTACTAGTGCCATTGAGAGTGCTTTAAACTAATATGGCAGGGGGCTGGGAACCAGGATGATACAGCTGAGGATGAGCCAGCAGGTTTACAAGAAGATGATGGGTATAACGTGAACGCAAGGAAGGCCAAGCCAATGATTGGGTACAAGTGCAGACACAGCAAAGAGTTAAATTGTACCACAGAAACAAAAGGACGAAGAATGCAGGACTGAAGGTGCTGTATTCAAATGCACGTAGCTTTTGGAATAAGCCAAACAAACACATACCGCAATTAGAGATTGGTCGGTATGACACTGTGGGCACCACTGAGTCATGGCTGAAAGAAGGCCATAGTTGGGAGCTTAACATCAAAGGATATACTTTGTATCGAAAGGACAAGCAGGAAGGCATAGACAGTGGTGTGGCTCTGTTGGCAAGAGATGGAATTACATCTTTAGAAAGAGGTGACATAGAGTCAGAGAATGGTGAATCTTTGTGGATGGAGTTAAGAAATTGAAAGGGTTAAAAAAAAACACATTATGGGAATCATACCCAAGCCTCCAAATAGTAGCCAAGATGTGGACTTGAGATTACAAAGAGCACTGGAAAAGTCAAGTAATGGGGGTAATGACACAATTGCAATGGAGGGCTTGAATATGCAAGAAGATTTGTAAAGTCAGGTTGCTGCTGGATTGCAAGAGAGGGAATTTGTTGAATGCCTATGAGATGGCTTTTTAGAGCAGCTTGTGCTTGAGCCTACTCAGGGAAAGTTTATCTTAGATTGGGTGTTGTGAAATAACCCAGATCTTATTATGCAGCTTAATAGGAACCCTTAGGAGGCAGTGATCACAATATGATTGAAGTCAAACTGCAATTTGAGAAGGAGAAGCAAATCTCACGTGGCAGAGAATAGATGGCTGAAGTTTCTGGGGATAGTTCATAAGGCACAGGATAGATATGTCCCAAAGGTTCAAATGGTAGGGGTAGGCAACCGTGGCTGATAAATGGCTGCATAAACGCTAAGGGAAGGGTATACAAGGTAGCAAAACTGAGTGGGAAGTTGGATGATTATGAAGCTTTTAAAATCCAACAAAAGGCAACTACAAAAGCTATAATAAGGAAATATGAGGGCAGACTAGCCAATAATATAAAGCAGGATACCAAATTTTTTTTCAGTTATTTAAAGAGTAAAAGAGAGATGAGAGTTGATATTAAACCACTGGAAAATGATATGGTGAGGTAGTAATGGGGGACAAAGAAATGGCAGGTAAACTTGATGGGTACTTTGCAGCCGTCATGTATACCCATGACTGTGTCGCCACCCACAGCTCCAATCTGCTAATTAAATTTGCTGACGACACTACACTGATTGGCCTTATCTCAAATAATAATAATGCAGCCTTCACAGAGGAAGTCATCACCCTGACACAGTAGTGTCAAGAAAACAACTCTCCCTCAATGTCGCAAAAAAAAGAGCTGGTTGTGGACTACAGGAGGAAGGATGAATGGAGAAAGGCTAACCCTTATAGACATCAATGGATCCAGGGTTGAGAGGGTCAACAGCTTTAAGTTCCTCGGCATAAGCATCACCGAGGATCTCACGTGGTCTGTACATATCGGCGATGTGGTGAAAAAGGTACAACAGTACCACTTTCACCTCAGACGGTTGAAGAAGTTTGGTATGGTCCCCCCAAATTCTAAGAACTTTCTATATGGGTACGATTGAGAGCATCCTGACTGGCTGCGTCACTGCCTGGTATGGGAACTGTACTTCCCTCAATCACAGGACTCTGCAGAGAATGGTGCGGATAGCCCAGCGCAACACTCACAACACGCTGGAGTGCTGCTTTGTGAGTGTTGTGAGTATTGCTTTGACCCCAGCATCTGCAGATTATTTTGTGTTTAGGATAGCCCAGTGCATCTGTAGATGTGAACTTCTGCTGCCTTCCTCCTTTCTTAAAGAGTGAAGCAACATTTGCAGTTTTCCAGTCCTCTGGCACCATGCCAGAGTCCAACAATTTTGGAAAGATCATTACTAATGTCTCCATAATCTCTACTGCTACCTCTTTTAGAACACTAGGGTGCGGTTCATCTGGCCTAGGTAACTTAGGTACCCTTAGGTCTTTCAACTTTCTGAGCACCTTCTCCCTTGTAATAGTAACTACACTGACTTCTCTTCCCTCACACCCTTCAACACCTGACACACTGCTAGTGTCTTCCACAGTGAAGACTGATGCAAAATACTCTTAGTTCTTCTGCCATCTCCTTGACCCCTATTAGTATTTCTCCAGCCTCATTTTTTTAGCAGTCCTATATCCATTTTCATCTCTTATTTATTTTACACACTTGAAAAAGTAAGTATGAAAAATAAATAGCAGGAGTGAGCAGGAAAAAGTGCTAGGCAAACTCAATGATCTTAAGATGGATAAGTCACCTGGGCCAGATGACTACATCAAAGGGCACTGAGAGAGGTTGCTGAAGAGGTAATGGATGCATTGGTCATGATCTTTCGAGCATCCCTTGATTCTGGCATGGTCCTAGAGGGCTGGAAGATTGCAAATGTCACTCCACTTTTTAAGAAGGGAGGAAGACAAAAGAAAGGAAATTATAGGGCAGTTAGAATAACCTCAGTTGTTGGGAAAGTGTTGGAGTCTATTATTAAGGATGAGATTTCAAGGTACTTGGAAACTAATGATAGAATAAGTCAAAGTCAGCATTGTTTCCGTAAAGGGAAATGTTGCCTGACAAATCTGTTAGAGTTCTTCAAGGAAGTAACAAGCAGGGTGGACAAAAGAGAGGCAGTGGATGTCATTTACTTGGATTTTCAGAAAGCATTTGATAAGGTGCCACACATGAAGCTGCTTAACAAGATAAAATCCTTTGGCGTTACCAGAAAGACACTGGCATGGATAGAGGAATGGCTGACAGGCATGAGGCAGCAACTGGGAATAAAAGGGGCCTTTTCTGGTTGGCTGCTGGCAACTAGTGGTGTTCCTCAGGAGTCAGTATTAGGACTGCTACTTTTCACATTGTTTAAAAAGTGGAATTGATGGTGTTGTGGCAAAGCTTGCAGATAATACAAAAATAAGTGGAGGGGTAGGTAGAGTTGAGGAAACAATGTGACTGCAGCCGGACTTGCATAAATTGGAAGAATGGGCAAAAAAGTGGCAGATGGAATACAGTGTTGGGAAATGTATGATAATGCATTGTGGTAAAAGGAACAATAGTGCGGTCTATGATCTAGATGGGGAGAAGGCTTAAACATCAGAGGTGCAGAGGGACTTAAGAGTCCTCGTGCCAGACTCCCAGAAGGTTAATTTACAGGTTGAGCCTGTGGTAAAGGTAGACAAATGCAATGTTGGCATTTGCTTAAGGGGTATAGAATATAAAAGCAAGGAGATAATGCTGACAACATACATCAAAGTTGCTGGTGAACGCAGCAGGCCAAGCAGCATCTGTAGGAAGAGGTGCAGTCGACGTTTCAGGCCGAGACCCTTCGTCAGGACTAACTGAAGGAAGAGTGAGTAAGGGATTTGAAAGCTGGAGGGGGAGGGGGAGATGCAAAATGATAGGAGAAGACAGGAGGGGGAGGGATAGAGCCGAGAGCTGGACAGGTGATAGGCAAAAGGGGATACGAGAGGATCATGGGACAGGAGGTCCGGGAAGAAAGACAAGGGGGGGGTGACCCAGAGGATGGGTAATGCTGATAATGCTGAGCCTTTATAAGACACTAGTCAGGCCACATTTAAGAGTATTGTCAACAGTTTTGGGCATCATATTTCAGAATGGATTTGTTGTCATTAGAGGGAGCCCAGGAGGTTCACCCAGAATTATTCCAGGAATGAAGGGGTTAACATATGAGGAGTGCTTGGCAGCTTTGGGCCTGTACTCACTGGAATTTACATGAATGTGGGGGGGGGGGAGGGCATGCGGGGAATCTCATTGAAACCTCCTGAATGTTGAAAGGATTAGATAGGGTGAATGTGGAGAGGATGTTTGCTATTGTGGGGGTATCCGGAACTGGAGCGCACAGCCTCAAAATTAAGGGGCCAACCTTTCAGAACAGAAATAAGGAGGAACTTTTTTAGCAAGAGATCTGTGGAATGCTCCACAGTGAAGACCAAGTCCATGCATATATTTAAGGTGGAAGTTGATCATTTCCTGATCGACCAGGGCACCAAAGAATATGGTGAGAAGGCAAGTGTATAGGGTTGAGTGGGATCTGGGATCAGCTATTATGGAATGGCGTAGCAGACTCAATAGGCTGAATGGCCTAATTCTGCTCCTATGTTCTGTGGTCTTATGTTCTAAATATTAACTTGTACTACTGAGAACCTGGTCACTCTCTTGTAACAGCAAGATTCATCACATACAAATACTTTTTCCTACTCTTCTTCACTTCCTATATCTCTTTGCATTCTGAACTTCTCTTTCAAGGTAGATGTGTGTTTGACTGTTTCTGGGGACTAATCCTGAAATACATTTTAAGGAGCAATAATCTAAGCTTGAATAGAGAAACAACTACCTCAGCTTGGTTGTAAATGACCAGTGTTTTGTAAACAATATTACCAATTACAGTGGTATAAATGAATCTGGAACTAAAGACCTAAAATTTTCGATAACATTCTTAGATGAATATATGAAAATCACGACATCAGGAGCATACTGTGCTCAACATCATTTGTTTTCTATGGTCAACTGCCCAAGTAATGATGAAACTACCTGAGGTACTGTTGTTACATAATACAGAACTTCTCATTTTGGAAGTATTTAAATGACATCAAAAATCAACAGAAATTCTACTTTTTCCTGAATCAACTGTTTAATCCAAGTTCAATACCACAACTAATTCCTAAAATCAGGCAGCAATCAATCTCATCTGCCAATAGAGTGGCTGACTATCAGATTAAAATACATACTTATCCTGAAGTAGGATTATTTTAGCACTAGTGCTCCCTACAAACAATGAAAATTCATCCTACTTCATGTGGAAGCCAATCTGGTCTCTGAAGAGGAGATGGAATGGACACAAACACAAACAAGAGAAAGAAAGCTCCAGAGAGAGCAGGGGAAAAAAAGACAGAAGTAAAATAAAGAAAATATAGAAGACAGACAAAAAAAAAGTTGAACAGTAAAATATATAATAATACAAGGAGGCAAGAGAAGTCACAAGAGCACTGAATGGAGAGTCTAGAATTCTGTTAAAAGGAAATTCGAAGTGCTACTGAACTGAAATATTTCTGTTTCTCTTTCCAGATATTTCCTGCCCCCTCCTTTGTTTCTCTAATATTACCTGCTTTAAACTCCAAATTAAAGCATCACTACTATTTTGCTTAAGGATGAGCATAGTTGAGTGTAAGATTAAAAAACAAAGTAGTATTAAGAATCTTCTTAGATTTAAAAGTAAATTCCCCAAGATAGTACCAAGGTCAGGGGCTTTCAGAGTTTGGAACAATCTTCCACCAGAGCTAAAAATCACTCAAGTATGCTAACTAGCCTGAAAAGGCATCATATAAACATTGTTTCAGATGAATTGAAAATACTACCAGATTTAGTTCGATCAATTAATTTGAACTTAAGAACAACAGAGTTTTAGCAAAGCGATCTGGTGTGACACAAGGAAGGTTTCCTGGGATAGTAGCTCCCAAATCTGCAATTCAATCCTATAGGTCCTACTAAGACTACACTTCTCTGGACTAAAGTACTTTTCTCTGTGGGGACCTCCAACTTCTCAGTCTTCCTGTAGACACCATTTTCCTGATTCGTCTCAATTACTGTGTGGTCGCTGCTGCAAATTTATTTCTCTACTCCCCTACTCAGATGTATTTGAACGATGCTGAATTAGTTTTGAACTATTTCTACTGGGTGTTATCCTCCTTTGGATCCTGTTCCACTTCTGCTGCTTTTTGCCTCCTTCCTATTTTCATTTTATGCATTCACCTCTTTACTGGTCGACTAGATCTGATGGTGTGCAAATGCACAAGTGTGTTTGGTGGACGTAGAAGGAAGAACAGAACTAATGTCAGCAGTTCAACCTGACACTAATATAGGTGGTTTAACTGTTTGCACACATATTGGATTTTTAGTTATTAGATCAATAACTATCTATGGTAAAGCAGATTTTAGGCAGAAAGTACGCACACCAAAGATGAACCTTTTATGATTATAGCAACTGTCAGACAATATGTTGAAATGATAAATGACTAAGTTACAGCATTTCTTTGTCTGAAGGTCTATCCTGGAGAAGTGCCTGCTTTTTTCCCCCCAATATGAACATGACTCATTGCTTTCTGTTACAAGCTGTTTAAATTTTGCTGGTCTGGTTTGGATGCTGGACACTTTAGACCATGTGTACACATGTTACTGTTCAGATAGTTTTTTTTTAAATTAATGTACAATATACAACTGTATTATGGGTTTGTGATCCTGGAATATCACCTGAAAGTTAACAAATGTTTGAGTTCCCAACCACTTACAGCAATCAATATTTCTAAATTGCATTGTATGGGAACACCACTTCCGCTTATCAGAGCAAATAAGGATTCCACCTCCCCCAACAGATAACTGGCTACATGCAAGGAAGAAAATGACTTAATAAAATAAGCAAAAGTAAGATTATTGGCAAAAAATAATGTAGTCAGTTCAAAATGATTAGTCGTATTGGTCACGCAAGTGTCAAGACTCATTTCGAGAATGGAATAAATGCTGGAAAATTAAGTTTCTGATAATGGCATTAATGCAATGAAATTGGTAAACTAAATATTCTAAAACTATGTTCCTTTCAGCACACCTATGGATAAAATTAACTATTGCATGTGCAACAGTTATCAAACCAATGTATCAGGAAGTATTGCACTAATATAATGTTTCATGGCAAATAGATTTCCAAAATTACAATAAATTAGATACCAGTATGAAAACCTGATTCTTCTCAATTGTTAACTAAGTATTCTATCTACTACTCTCACTATTCTGCTACCTGGTTAGCTCCTGCCTGCTACCTGATAGAGTTCTGCCTGCCTCCTGGTTCCTTAATGCCTGCTGTCGCCAATTGCGTTTTAATTTTCTGAGGGGCACAATATCTGGAAGAAGGAAGATGAGCAAATCACTTTCATTAACATTTTTTTAAACCAGCAACTACATTATGTAAATAACTATTTGTTAAGTTTCCAAAGCAACCATCTTCATCTTGTAATGACAACTGGGAGTATTTAGAACATGAATCATCTTAGAATTGTTTATAACAATCTTAGGAATAACACTCTTGTTAAATTGACTAGTACTAGAAGGTTTTTTTTAAAAAACAATACGATTTGGGATGATGAATCTATGTGAAGTATGCAAATGATAATAAATCATATAGAAAAAGGAATACAGAAAGAGCAAATATGCAAAACAGTGGCATTTTTTAAATTATTAATTCGAGGGACATGGGCTGTGCATGCTGAACTTGCATTCAATTGCCCAGCCCTAATCGTCCTCAAGAAGGTGGTGGTCTGCTACCTTCCAAAACTGCTGCAGTTGTTCACGTGTGGGTAAAGCCTCAATACTAATACAAACTGACTTCCATGACAAAGAACATAGAACAGTACAGGCCCTTCAGTCCATGATGTTGTGCTAAAATCTTAGACCATTAGGCCACAAGACATAGGAAAGAATTAGGCCATTTGGCCCATCGAGTCTGCTCTGCCATTCAAACATGCCTGATCCTTTATTCCTTTCCTCAGACCCACACTGCAGCCTTCGCCCCATAACCTTTGATGCTGTGTCCAATCAAGAACCTATCAAGCTCTGCCTTAGATACACCCAACAACCAGACCTCCACAGTCGCCTGTAGTAACAAATTCCAAAATTTACTACCCTCTGGCTAAAGACGTTTCTCCACATCTGTTTTAAATGGATGCTCCTCTGTCCTGAGGCTGTACCCTTCTGTCCTAGACTCCCCCACCATGGGAAACATCCTTTCCACATCTACCCTGTCTAGCCTTTCAACTGTACATACACATCTGGAGAAGAGGGATGCTTATGTGAGAATGCTGTTCTTGGACTACAGTTCAGCATTCAATACCATATTTCCCTCCAGGCTCGACAAGAAGCTCGGCGACCCTCGGCTTTCACCTTGCCTTGTTTAGATGGATCTTGGACGTCCTGTCAGGACGCTGGCAGGTGGTAAGAGTAGGCTCCCTCACTTCTGTCCCTCTGATCCTCAACACAGGTGCCCCTCAGGCCTGTGTACTAAGCCACCTCCTTTGCTCTCCGTATACTCAAGACTGTCGCCACCCACAACTCCAACCTGCTAATTAAATTTGCTGACGATACTATACTGATTGACCTAATCTCAAATAACAATAAAGCAGCCTACAGAGAGGAAGTCATCACCCTGACACAGTGGTGTCAAGAAAACAACGTCTCCCTCAATGTCGTAAAAAAAAAGGAGCTGGTTGTGGACTACAAGAGGAAGGAGGCTAACCCCAATAGACCTCAATGGATTTGGGGTCAAGTGGGTCAACAGCTTTAAGTTCCTCGGCATAAACATCACCGAGGATCTCACTTGGTCTGTACATATCGGCTGTGTCGTGAAAACAACACAACAGCATCTCTTTCACCTCAGACAGTTGAAGTTTGGTATGGGCCCCCAAATTCTAAGTATTTTCTATATGGGCACGATTAAGATTATCCGGACATTTGCAGTTTTCCAGTCCTCTGGCACCATGCCAGAGTCCAGTGATTTTTGAAAGATCATTACTAATGCCACCAGAACCTCTACTGCCACCTCTTTTAGAACGCTCGAGTGCGATTCATCTGGCCTGGGTAACTTAGGTACCCTTAGGTCTTTCAGCTTTTTGAGCACCTTCTCCCTTGTAATAGTAACTGCACTCACTGCTCTTCCCTCACACCCTTCACTCACTGCTAATGTCTTCCACAGTAAAGACTGATGCAAAATATTCTTTTAGTTTCTCTTTGGCCCCCATTAGTATTTCTCTGGCCTCATTTTCTAGCAGTCCTATATCCACTCCCATCTCTCTTATTTATTTTACACATTTGAAAAAGCTTTTTCTATCCACTTTGATGTTGTTTTCTAGCTTTCAGATTTCATCTTTCTCTTCTGATGATTATTTTAGTTGCTCTCTGTGGGTTTTTAGAAGTTTCCCAATCCTTTATCTTTCCACTAATTTTTGCTTTATTGTATGCCCTCTCTTTTGCTTTTACATTAGTTTTGACTTCCTTTGTCAGCCACGGTTCTACTAATTTGACATGTGAGCACTTCTTCATTTTTGGAATACATCTATACTGCACCTTCCTAATTTTTCCCAAAAACTCAAACCAGTTGCTGCTCTGCTGTCATCCCTACACGCATCTCCTTCCAATTTACTTTGGCTAACTTCTCTCTCATACCACTGTAGTTTCCTTTACTCCACTGAAATACCACTATGTTAGACTTTACTTTCTCCCTATCAAATTTCAAGTTGAACTCAATCATATTGTGATCATTGTGTTCTAAGGGTTCTTTTACCTTAAGCTCCCTAGTCACCTCCAGTTCACTGCATAACACCCAATCCAGTACAGCTAATCCCCTGGCAGGCTCAACAACAAACTGCTCATAAGCCATCTCGTACGCATTCAACAAACTTACTCTTGAGATCCATTTCCAACCTGATTTTCCCCAATCGACCTGCATGTTGAAATTTCCTATGACTATCATAACATTGTCCTTTTGACACGCCTTTTCAATTTCCTGTTGTAATCTGTGATCCACATCCCAGCTGCTGTTGGGAGGTCTGTATATAACTGCCATCAGGGTACTTTTAACCTTGCAGTTTCTTAACTCAACCCACAAGGATTCACCATCTTCCAATCTTATGTTACATCTTTCTACTGATTTGATGCCATCCTTTACCAGCAGAACCACACCACCCCCTTTGCCTATCTTCCCATCTCTCCGATACATGTAACCTTTGACATTTAGCTCCCAACTACAACCATCCTTCAGCCACGATTCAGTGATAGCCACAACATCAAACCTGACAGTCTGTAATAGTGCAACAATATCATCCACTTTATTTCTTATACTCCATGCATTGAGCTATAACTATATTTACTACTCTTTTTGATTCTACATCCCTAATATGGAGGAGGAGGAGAGAGAGCAGCGCACCGCGCATGCGCAGCCCTCCGATGAAAAATGATATCGTATCTGTTAAACAGGGACCGTGGACAATTCTGATTTGATGGAGACAGACATGAAAGCACAGAGGAACATCTGGAAAAATTTCTGAAACGCTCGTTCACTGCTGTCATTACTGCGCGGTCAGGAATCTTTCGGAGGGAAGGCCTCAAAATCCCCGGCCTTGCCTGCTTTTGGTGACCGAGAAGGAGGTCAAATCATTTGGATAGCGATGGCGCTCAGTACTCGGTGTCGGAGAGCTGATAAGAGCTCGAAGTTTTCAGATGACTCAGAGTCGGACCGTGGTCGGGTATGGCAGGGAGGGTTTTTCTTCCTTCTCTCCGACTGCGTGAGATGTGGGATATTTGAGAGACTTCAAACTTTTACTGTGCTCATGGACTTCTTCAGCAAGTTATGGTATTGTTGCACTGTTGTAACTATATGTTATAATTATGTGGTTTTGTTCAGTCTTGGTCTGTCCTGTGTTTTGTGGTATCACACCGGAGGAAATAGTGTATCCTTTCTTAATGCATGCATTACTAAATGACAATAAAAGAGGACTGTGTGTCTTCATAATCTAATACCCTGATACTCACTCTTCTGGCTGCAATTATGTCTTATCATCTGCCTGCCCTTCCTAATAGTCTGATTGCCTGTTATCTTTGCTTTTATACCATCCATTCTATCATGAGTCACTTCACTCTGCTTCCCACCCCTCTGCCAACTTAATTTAAATCCACCCCAACAGATCTACCAAACCTGCCCAAGAGAATATTGGTTCCTCTCGGGTTCAGGTGCAACCCGTCACTTTTGAACAGGTCATACCTCCGCCAGAAGAGATTCCAATGATCCAAGAACCTGAAGCCTTGCCCACTGTACCAGCTTCTCAACAATGCATTAATCTGCCAAATATTCCTGTTTCTACCCTCACTGGTGCGTGGCATAGACAGCAATCCAGAAATTACTATCCGGGAAGTCCTACTTCTCAACTTTCTTTCTTTTTAAATCTTTTTATTGAGTAAGTATACAAAAAAGGTAAGCCATATAAACATTAATACAATGTTAAAGTATAATAAAATTCCAAAAGATAACAATACCAAAAAGAAAATACTACAAACAATGTAATTTAAGCATAAGAAACCAAGATAACATAATAGTATACTAGATTTTATATATATCAATGGAAAAAAAAGAAAAAAAAAACCCCAAAAAAAACCCACCGTGCAACTAACTAAAAGCAAAGCAAAGCAATGGGCTAACTTGAAACCAAACAGAGTTAAACTTAAAATCACGTCCTCAATCCCGACCTCCATTAAAACAGTGAAAAAAAACAAGAAGGGTAAATATTACATTAAATGAAAATATCGAATAAAAGGTCCCCAAATCTGTTCAAATTTAAATGAAGAATCATAAAGGTTACTTCTAATTTTCTCCAGATTCAAACATAAAATCGTCTGAGAAAACCAAAAAAAGGTAGTTGGAGCATTAAGCTCTTTCCAATGTTGTAAAATACATCTTTTCGCCATTAAAGTAAGAAATGCAATCATTCTACGGGCTGAAGGGGAAAGATTACTAGAAATTTTAGGTAGTCCAAAGATAGCAGTAATAGGGTGAGGAGAGATATCTATATTTAATACCTTAGAAATAATATTGAAAATATCTCTCCAAAAAGTTTCCAAAGTAGGGCAAGACCAAAACATATGAGTTAAAGAGGCTATCTGCCCCGAACATCTATCACAGAAAGGATTAATATGCGAGTAAAAACGCGCTAACTTATCTTTGGACATATGTGCTCTATGCACCACTTTAAATTGAATTAGGGAATGTTTAGCACAAATAGAGGAAGTATTAACTAATTGTAAAATCTGCCCCCAATCATCCACAGAAATGGTAAGCCCCAATTCCTGTTCCCAATCTACCCTAATCTTATCAAATGGAGCTTTCCTGAGTTTCATAATAATATTATAAATCATAGCCGATGCACCTTTCTGACATGGATTAAGGTTAATTATCGAATCTAAAATATATATAGGAGGAAGCATTGGAAAGGAAGAAAGTATAGTACTTAGGAAATTTCTAACTTGTAAATATCTAAAAAAATGTATTCTTGATAGGTTATATTTATTAGATAATTGTTCAAAAGACATAAGGGAACCATCTAAAAATAAATCCAAAAACCGTAAAATACCCTTAGTCTTCCAAGTTTGAAAAGCGCGATCCGTAAAAGAGGGAGGAAAAAATATGTTACCTAAAATAGGAATCGCTAACCCGAATTGATTAAGATCAAAAAATTTTCTGAATTGAAACCAAATACGCAAAGCATATTTAACGATCGGGTTAGAGACCTGCTTAAGGCGTTTCGAATCAAAAGGAAGAGATGAACCTAAAATAGAACCAAGTGTATAACCCTGAACAGATTGTAATTCCAATGCTACCCATTTAGGAATAGATAGTATATCCCGGTCAAGTAACCAAAATTTCATATGTCGAATATTAATAGCCCAATAATAAAATCTAAAGTTAGGTAATGCTAAACCTCCATCTCTCTTAGCTTTCTGTAAATGTATTTTACCCAGTCTCGGATTCTTATTCTGCCAAATAAATGAAGAAATTTTAGAGTCGACTTTATCAAAAAAAGATTTAGGAACGAAAATTGGTAATGCCTGAAACACATATAAAAATTTTGGCAAAAAAAACATCTTAACTGCATTAATACGACCAATCAAAGTTAAATATAAGGGAAACCATTTAGATGAAAGTTGAGTAATATGGTCTATTAATGGTAAAAAGTTAGTCTTAAATAAATCTTTATGTTTACAAGTAATTTTAATCCCAAGATATGAAAGGTAATTATTAATCAATTTAAATGGAAATTTATAATATAAGGGAAGATGTTTATTAATCAGAAAAAGTTCACTCTTACTAAGATTTAATTTATAACCTGAGAAAAGACCAAATTGTGCTAATAACTCTAAAACAGCAGGAATAGATCTCTCAGGATTAGAAATATATAAAAGTAAATCATCAGCATAGAGTGATAATTTATGGGACTTTAATCCCCGAGTTATCCCAGTAATATTTGAAGATTCTCGAATAGCAATTGCAAGAGGTTCTAATGCAATATCAAATAATAGGGGACTAAGAGGACAGCCTTGTCGAGTACCACGAAAGAGAGGAAAAAAAGGTGAGTTTAAAGAGTTAGTACGAACCGAGGCTACAGGGGAGTGATATAACAGTTTAATCCAGGATATAAATTTCAGGCTAAAATTAAACATTTCAAGCACCTTAAATAAATAAGGCCATTCTACTCTATCAAAAGCTTTCTCGGCATCTAAAGAAATAACACACTCAGGAACATTTTGTGAGGGAGTATAAACGATATTTAACAATGTACGAATATTATAAAAAGAGTAACGACCTTTAATAAAACCCGTTTGGTCTTCCGAAATAATAGAAGGAAGTACTTTTTCTAGTCTATTTGCTAATAACTTAGAAAAAACTTTAGAATCAACATTTAATAAAGATATTGGTCTATAAGATGCACATTGAGCAGGGTCTTTATCCTTCTTTAGTATTAAAGAAATTGATGCTCTATTAAAAGATTCCGGAAGTTTACCAAGTTTCAAAGAAGCCTCAAAAACCTTATAGAGCCAAGGAATCAATAAAGAAGCAAAACATTTATAAAATTCAACGGTAAACCCATCAGGGCCAGGAGCTTTCCCCAGATTCATAGAAAAAATAACATTCTTAATCTCATCCATTGTAATGGAAGTATCTAATAAAGAAGACATATCCTGTGAAATCTGAGGAAAGTCTAACTTATCTAAAAAATCATTCATATATTTAGAATCTCGAGGAGACTCTGATTGATATAAAGAAGAATAAAAATCACAAAAGGTTTGATTAATCCCCACATGATCCAATATCAATCGATCATTTTGGTTATAAATCTGATTGATTTGAGATTTAACATAATTAGATTTCAATTGATTAGCCAGCAGCTTGCCAATTTTATCACTGTGAACATAAAAATCACTTCTTGTTTTCTTTAATTGGTTTACAATCGAGGACGAGAGTAGTAAACTGTGTTCCATTTGAAGTTCAGTTCTTTGTTTGTATAGCTCCTCAGAAGGAGCCATAACATATTTCTTATCAATTTCTTTAATCTTGTCCACAATTGCCATCTCCTCCTGCTTCTGTTTCTTCCTCAAAGCAACGGAATACGAAATAATCTGACCCCGAATATAGGCTTTAAAAGTGTCCCAAAGAGTGTTAACCGAAATATCTTCTGTATGGTTAATTGTAAAAAAAAGCTCAATCTGTTCATTCATAAAATTAACAAAGTCCGAGTCCTGAAGCAACAGCGAATTAAAACGCCATTGTCTATTGTTTGGTATATTGGCCATAATTTTAATAGAAAGCTTAAGTGGAGCATGATCCGAAATGGTTATAGAATCATAATCACATTTAATCACTGAAGGAATGAGACGAGAATCAATAAAAAAATAATCAATTCTTGAATAGGAATGATGAACATGTGAAAAAAAGGAAAAATCTTTTTCCTGAGGATGCAGAAAACGCCAAATATCCGTCGACCCAGAATCAGAAAGGAAAAAATTAATCAAATTTGCAGATTTATTAGGTAAAGTCCGTAAAGGAGCCGAACGGTCCAAAGCTGGAGATAAACAGGTATTAAGATCTCCGCCCCAAATCAATGAAAACTCGTTCAAATTCGGAAACTGATCAAACAATGATTTATAAAATTCCGGACAATCCATATTAGGAGCATAAACATTAACCAAAACTACTTTTTTATTAAATAGTAAACCACTAACCAATAAAAATCTACCATTCGGATCAGAGATAATATCCTGTTGTATAAAAGTAACTGAGGAATCTATAAAAACAGAGACGCCTCGAATCTTAGCATTGGAGTTCGAATGAAATTGTTGTCCCTTCCAGAATTTGAAAAAACGTAGTCTGTCCCCCCTCCGTACATGGGTCTCTTGTAAAAATAAAATTTGTGCTTTAAGTCTCCGGAACACTTTAAAAACTTTTTTTCTTTTAATAGGATGATTAAGACCATTAGTATTCCAGGAGACAAAATTAATAATAGACTCCATAAATCCTAAAGTCAACCCACAACAAGGAGGATTGACAATAGGCGCGACCCACAAACCCGGAGAGGAAACAGAACATACAAAAGATACCGGGGAAAAGGACGCAACCAGTACTTCAATAATGTATATAGCCCAAAGAAAAACAAACTAAAACGTGAAGCCCCTCCCGCCACCCCCCAGCCCAAGACCCCAAGGCAAAATCTAAAGCAGACCCGCCAGAAAGAAGCAAGCGCTAAAACTACCCCCATGACTTCCGGTATACGCTCCCTAAAAAAAAGGTATAAATATGAAAAGGAACAGCTAATTGTAAAACAGTAAAAAAATAAGTAAAAAAAAGTTAGCTCAATTAGAATACACACAGAACAGAACAAAAGCCGGAAAATATATATTAAAAAAAAAACCACAATAAACCTCAAACTCATGAATAGACACAGCAACAAAAAAAATAGGATTATTAACATAAAGTGATTATAAAAAGCAAAACAGAATAAAATTTAAACAAAAACTACAAAATTTAAGACCGCACAGGAAATACGTAAGATGACAAAAGGGAAGTAACCACCCAGAATCCCCTGGGAAAAGAAAGAAATGACGCAGTTAAAAAGAAAGTTTAGTAGCCATATTAAGAAATCGAAAGTAAACTTTTCTGCCCAAATAGGGCACAGAAAAGTTAAAACCAACCAATTCACAGCCTCCGATCAACGGAGAAAATTAAAAAGAAAGCAATTAAGATGTTGGAGATGAAAGTTGATCCAGATAACTCTGGGCATCCGATGGAGAATCAAAAAAACGAAGGGCTCCATCTAACATGCGAATCCTTAGACGTGCAGGGTACAGCAGCGCTGGTCTTAAATCCCTCTTATAGAATTCCGACATCACGGATCTGTAACGGACCCGTTGGTCCCAGATTGGTTTACTGAAATCTTCCACGAATCGGAACTTAAGATCCGAAAAATCAATGAAACCTTTAGATCGAGCGAATCGAAACAGTCTCTCCTTGTCTTGAAAGTAATGAAAACGTAAGATAACATGCCTAGGTCTATCTGACCTAGACGAGTATGATGGGATTCTGTGAACACGATCCAGTAGCGGTGGTTGGTCAGGAAATACAGTAGGGAATGCATCTTTTAAAAGTTGGGAGAAATATTTCATGGGGTTGTTAGCTTCAACGGCTTCCCTCACGCCAATCATTCGTAAATTCTGCCGTCGCATTCTAGATTCCAAGTCAGAGTTTTTAAAAGTCAAAAAGTCAAGTTTCTTCTTCATTACATTAATTGTTTCTTCGATTTTCCCCATCTTAAGCTCACTTTGTTGCGCGAATTTTTGAAGATCAGATATAGCCGACTGATGTTCCGCAATACATGTTTGCATCTTATCAATTAAATCAGCAATTTTCTGGAAATTAGTTGAGATTTCCGTATGAATCAGGTCTTTAACAAAGCCTGCAATTTCCGTACGAATCATCTCCCTAACAGAGGTTGAAATTTCCCTCTGAATTAACTCCGATATCGCTTTCAAAGTCACCTGTGATTCAGTCGGAGGGAGATCCGTAGCTTTCGGTTTAACCGGAGGTTTATCATCCTTGCCGTCTTTCCCATTCTTAGACATAGCAGATCTAAGTATCATCCAATTGTCAGAGAATTCAGTTTAATTCAAAGTATTGTAAAAATTGATGCCTTAATGGTTAATTAAAGTATAGCTGACCATAGAGAAAAAAAACTCAGAGGTAATGGAGCGAGTCAAGAACGCGACTTCACTCCATGAGCGCTACCGGAAGTCCAACCCTACTTCTCAACTTTCTACGTAGCTCTCTAAGCTCTCTGTTCTAAGATCGATCTAACCCTTCCTTCCCCTATAGCTCTCTATAATGAAGTGATGGTAATACACTTCCGTGTCAAGATGATATGCAACTTAAAGGGCAGCCTGTAGTTGGTATTGTTCTCATACTTTTCCTGCCATTGTCTATAGAGTTCAACGTTGAAAAGTGAGGAAGCATTTTCAGAATTATTTCCAATGTAAAATGATAATCAGGTTAGTGAATTGTATAGAGAATTTAGGAACAGTACAATCCATTTTCAATCATCTTTAAATCTTTTTATTGAAATATAATCTTCTACAGCTATAAAATACAAAAATTCAAATTAGTATATAATTAAGCTGAAGAAAAATAAACATATATGCTAATGAAAGAAAGTTTTTTTATAAAAGAAAAAGGAAAAAAGAGAACCCCAACTAACTAAAAAACCCACCACTAACTATAAAACAAAAAAAAGAGAAAAGAAAAAACCATTAGGAACCAAGTCCCGGAGCAATATGTTTTACAATTTTTATATATATATATAAATAAATAAAGAAAAAGAAAACAACAACCGCCAAATCACATTTATATAACATAAAACTGGAAGGAAACCATGTAAATTAATTCAAATTAAATGATAATAATTAGCAAAAGAACCCCACCTTCTCTGAAAATCAAATCGGGGATCAAAAGTTCTACTTCTAATTTTTTCCAAACTATGACATAACATTACTTGGGAAAACCATTGAATTAGTGTAGGAGCAGAGGTATCTTTCCACTTCAATAAAATAGCTCTTCTTGCCAACAATGTAACGAATGCAATTACATGTTGGTTCGAAAATGAAATACCCTGAATATGATGCGGAACTATTCCAAACATAACAGTTAATGTATTAGGTTGTAAATTAATTTTCAAAGCTTTAGAAATTGTAGAAAATAAAGATTTCCAAAACAATTTCAATAAGGGACATGACCAGAACATATATGACAAAGTAGCTACTTCATTTTTGCACCTATCACAATAATTATCTATATTAGGAAATATTTTGGATAGCCTCTCCTTTGTTAAATAATAACGGTGAACAATTTTAAACTGAATTAAACAATGATTGGCATATATCGAAGAAGAATTAACCATTTTCAGAACTCGCAACTAATCTTCATTAACAAAAGTCATATTAAGTTCTCTCTCCCAATCTTGTTTAATCTTTAGTGAAAGGTTATCTTTTTGTAGTAAAAATAAATTATAAATAAATCAAATCAAATGTGGAGAAACAATTTTCCAAGTGCAATGTGTAAATAGTATGACTGTTGTAAAATAAAATGCAAGTATATCAGTTTGGAAAATAAACTCTGCATGAATAAAATTTGCACAAAGGGGATGAACTTATGAGAAAACACAAGTACATCTCTCTGATCAGAAACATCTACAATGGACTCTGTGGACAAAGTAACACAAGGCAGAGAAAAGTAAGTGCACACTCAGAGGAACTGCTAATCAGAAAGCAAGGATCTCACCACAAGGATTCTTTGGGGTGATGAGTGAGTGGAACATTTTTTTTTCCTAAATTAAGACCAAATTCCACATTTCGCCTTCTAAAGGTGCAGATTATATCAATGTCAACTTAACTTACAGTTTGGTATGACAAAGACTTGAGCTCTCCATTTGTTGTTCCTTTTAATGCTTTATGGCCCATCAGGTGGCATTTTTTTTTGCCATTTCCTTAGCATGTTATTTTTTTTTAAAAAAACGAGGTCAAGTTGCTAGTTCAACTCTCAACACAGCACGGATGGAAAGTGAACAATAAGCCAGCCAGATTCAAAACCTGGAACCATTGGCCTCAAACTCCGGTGCTGATGATACTACACACTGCCGGGTAAGCTCCCTGTTTATACTGCATTAACCATTAGCTTTTCATTCATGGTTAGAAATGAAGCAACACAGCAGTAGATTGACAAAATAATACCACTCAGCAATTTAGTCATGCAACATATGAAATTGTGTTTGCCAAAATTAAATGTTATAAGAAACACAAATACAACAGAGATGTAAACATAGGTAAAAATTGCTTAGTAATCGGAAAGCTTAAACAATGAGGGTTCTGATCTTAGGAACGTATATGTAACAAATTACAAGGCCAATAAATTGAGAGGAATTTAAGGTTGGTGAATGGTATTACATTTACTAAATCAGTTTAGACAAATGCTTTGGGTAGGGTTTTCAAAATCTCATGAACAAAGGCAAAGGAAGCAAAACTGCCTGAATGCAAGGCATGAGCACCAGAAGACACTGATTCTGCTCTGCAATTCAGTAAGATCATGGCTTATCTGAATTTGATCTCCATTTCACCTTACTCCATGCTCTCTGTTAACTTCTGTAAATCTATCCATGCCAGCTTGAATATCTTTTTAAATGACTAAGCCTCCACAGTTCTTTGAAGTAAGAAATTCCAAAGATTAATGACTGGAAAAAAAAAATCCTCATCTCTATCCCCTTATTCTGAATCAATGTCTTTGGTTTCTGCAAAGGAAGGAAAACATTCTCTTAGCATCTAGCTAGTGAGATTTTCAGAATCTTCCACTTCATATGAAAACTACCCCTATTTACCTAACTTCTAATACACAAGCTCAACCTGTTCAATCATTCCTTACAAGACACCCCTTCTTCCAGGAGTCAATGTAATGAACCACCTCTGTACAGGAGACCAGAGCTGTACCCCAGCTGTGGCCTCACCAACATTATCTCTCCACTACTGTACTTTATTGCCCTTGCAATAAAGGCTAATGAAACCTGGGTTAAGATTTTGTAAAACAAAATGAGAAAAGTACATTAAAAAAGATAATTTTAACAAAACAGGTATAGCAAGTGACCCAGATAAAAGTAGCTAGAAGTTGGAGAATAGCCAAGATAAAGACAAAAAATTGAGGCTTGCACTGCTCTCTAGAGTGGCAAACCCAAGTTTTAGGAAGCAGAAGTTGAAAGGTGATATTAGCTGCCAGAAAATGCTAAAACCTATTAAGAAAGGCATGGTGACATCTTGAGAACAACAAAGGAAGATGATTCACTTTAGATTGCTTTCATAAAGGACTGGCTCAAGTTGATTGGGCAGACTGCTTTTTCCCCCTCCTTTACTATAAACTTTTCCAAGCTTGGTCACAAGAAGATATTACCAAGAGGACGAAGAAAGAGATGCAAGGATGTGTCCACACATAATTATAACATCCCCACTGATTCCTGGGAATTGTTAGCTTACAACAGCTCAAAGTGGAGGAGGAACATGCATGATGACATTGAGAATTGAGATGACATTCACAAGTACAGAGGCCCTACATGATCAGCAAAGGAGCAGACCACCTCACTAATTGCCTATCTAATCTGTCAGCCACCACCAGATCCATCAGTGAAAGAGTAGCCAGTTCCCTCAAAACTAGGATGAGGGCAAGTCATCCTCAAAACTAGGAACAAACTGAAAAGAAGAAACTTTCATTGTTCCACAGAGGTATAACCCAAACTAGAGTAAAAGAAACAACAAAAGCCAAGGAAAAGAGACAGTTTTTTGGTATATCCAACAAAAAGACTATAGGTTTTTTGTATTTCACTGTTTAGTCTTAAATCTTGCTAGACAGGCATCAGAATACAGCACATTCTGGTTTGTAGCAGTTGGAAGCCTGCAATAAAGAATGATCAGTGACAACAAACACAAGGTACAAACTTGCATAAAAATCATAAAAGGTAGAGAGTTTAGTTTACAGTGCTGACAGTATGTAATACACTCATTTTCCAAGCACCTTATTTTCCTATGTTCTTGAGCTACAAGAAATGTTGATCAGAAACCACTTAGTTTGAAAAGGTCACCAAATTATAACTGAACAGAAAATAAATTAAGATTGACTTTACCTTTCTTGTTTAGTGGTCGTTTCCTTACGCATACACATATCCTTTGTTCATCAATCTAAAAGAACAATAAAATTTTAGCTACACACATGTTCCAATAATGCATACTTCTAGGTCATCAAATATGTGGACTTAACCAATGCAGTTAATTAAAATTACTTCAATATAAAGATTATACTGCCATGTGAAATATAACCTTAGTCATGTTCTCTAACAATGGGCCTGACCTTGGGGGCTATTGTTAGTGATACTGACTGGAACTCACTTACATTTGATCACAAACTGAGATCCCAGACTTCAATGAACATGCAATTATCCACAGATGTTTAGGCCTTCTGGAAGGATATGGAAGGCCTGATCTATAAATATGCTACACCACTGGTTTGCTATGATTCCACAGTATTATGCTGTAAACAACCTTGCAGGTCTTGCTGCACAACCCAATACTCTACTGATTTCAAAAAAGTTTGCAAAATCTCCAAGATCTCCAACACCTGGGTCTCCATCCCTCCCTTTGCAATTGGATCCTTCACTTCCTCATCACCAAACTTCAACGAGTAGGGATGAGTAAAAACAGCTCCTTCTCACTGACTATCAATACAGGTGCATCACAAGATTCTGTGTGTACTTAGCCATCCTGTTCTACTCTTTTTACACCCATGAATGTACATGTATCTAATCAAGTGACTTAACATATCTTAAACACCACCTACAAATTTGCCAATACCATCATTGTTGACTGTATCACAAGTGATTTTGAGTCAGTGTACAGGAGTGAGATAGAACACTTGGTTGATTGGTGGCACAATAACAACCTTGTGCGGAACATCTACAAAACCAAAGAGCTAATCACTGATTTAAGAGGAAGTTGGGAGACTAGTTGGGAGTACTCATATTGAGTCAGAGATGGAGAAAGTGAGCAGCTGCAAACTCAAGGCATTAAAATCTTATACGACATATTCTGCACCCAACACATACAATATTACATGTACTTGCTGGAAAAAGTATGTGAACCTTTGGTTGAGGTTATTGCTGTACAAGGAGGTCACTCCAGTTACTTAAGCAAACATCTCCGGTAACTGTTGATCAGTCCTGCACATCAATTTGGAGGAATTTTAGGCCATTCCTCTGAACAAAACTGCTTCAACTATGGGAGGTTGGTGGGCTTTCATACATGAACTGCTTGCTTCAGGGTCCCTCCACAACATTTCTATAGGATTAAGGTCAGGACTGTGACTCTGCCTTTCCAAAATGTGAAATTCCTTCTGCTTTAACCATTCTTTGGTTGACTGACTTGGGTGTTTAGGGTTATCTTGTTGCATGACCCACTTTCTCTTGAGCTTCAGTTCACAGACAAGATACCCTGACATTTTCCTGTAGAATTTGCTGGTACAATTCACAGTTCTGTCAATGATGGCAAGCCATCCATTTTCTCAATAAATAAATGAGTAAGTATATCTGCTCATTTTGTGTTGTTATTTATTTAATTGGGTTCTCTTTATCTAGCTTTAGAATTTTCGTGAAGATCTGATCACATCTTAGGTCATATTTAGATTATGAAGACACGCAGTCCTCTTTTATTGTCATTTAGTAATGCATGCATTAAGAAATGATACAATATTTCCTCCAGTGTGATATCACAACACACAGGACAGACCAAGACGGAAAAGAACTAACATAATTATAACATATAGTTACAACAGTGCAACAATATCATAACTTGATGAAGAAGTCCATGAGCACAGTAAAAGTTCAAAGTCTCCCAAATGTCCCACATCTCAAGCAGACAGAGAGAAGAAAGAAAAACTCTCCCTGCCATACCCGACCACGATCTGACTCTGAGTCATCCGAAAACTTCAAGCTCTGATCAGCTCTCCGACACCGAGTACTGAGCGCCATCTCTATCCGAACGAGCTGACGTCCTTCTCGGTCGCCAACAGCAGGCAAAGCCAGGGATTGTGAGACCTTCCGTCTGAAAGATTCCCGACCGCGCAGTAACAACAGCAGCAAACGAGCATTTCAGAAATTTTTCCAGATGTTCCTCTGCGCTTTCACATCCATCTCCATCAAACTAGAATTGTCCACGGCCCCTATTTAACAGATACGATATCGTTTTTCATTGGAGGGCTGCGCACACGCAGCGCGTTGCTTCTCTCTCCTCCCACCAATGCAGAAATAGAGAAAATTCGAAAGGGTTCACAAACTTTCTGGTACCACTGTAGATACAATCATGAAGAAGACATGCCAGTACCTCTACTTCTGAAGAAGCTTAAGGAGATTCAGTATATCACCAAATACTCTAACTTCTATAGATGCACTGTCCAAGGTATTATGACTGGCTGCATCATGACTTAGCACATTTCCAACACACAGCAATATAAGAGGATGCAGAGAATAACTGCCACAGCCCAGACCATCACAGGCACAACTATCCCCACCCGTGGCAGAATCTACAGGAGGCAATGCCTCAAGAAGGTGGCATCTATCATCAAGCACCCTGATCATCCAGGTTATGCCCCCTTCTCGCTGCTACAATCAGGCAGGAGATAGAGAAGCCCGAAGACCAGCATCATCAGGTTCAAAAACAGCTGTTTTCCTACCGCCATCAGATTCTTGAAACAACCTGCACAACAGATCACCTCTTGCACCTGGCTCTAGTTATGGGAAGTTTCTGCATTAAATCTTGCTTTGCAATATTCCCCCCCTTGACTCTAAAAGTTTAAAGTTCAAAGTAAATTTATTATCACAGTACATACACGTCACCATATACACCTAAGATTCCTTTTCTTGTGGGCATACTCCACAAATCCATTAATAGAATAATTACTATAATAGAATCAATGAAAGGCCACACCAAATTGGGTGTTCAGCCAGTGTGCAGGAGACGACAAACTGCAAATACAAGAAAGAAATAATAACAATAAATAAATAAATAAGGAAGCAAGCAAGCAAGCAATAAATATCACAAACATGACATGAAGAGTCCTTGAAAGTGAGTCCATAGGTTGTGGGAACATTTCAATGATGGAGCTAGTGAAGTTGAGTTCAGGAGCCTGACAGCTGAGGGGTGATAACTACTCCTGAACCTGGTGGTGTGAATCCTGACCCTGAGCCACCTCCTTCCTGATGGCAGCAGTGAGAAGGGAACATGACCTACCTGGGTGGTGGGGGTCCATGATGATGGATGCTGGTTTCCTGCAACAACGTTTCATGTTGATATGCTTAATGGTGGGGAGGGCGTTACCTGTGATGAACTGAGCTGTATCCACTACTTCTTTTTGTAGTATTTTCCTTTCAAAGGCATTGGTGTTTTCATACCAGGCTGTGATGTAGCTAGTCGATACATTTTCCACTACACATCTATAGAAGTTTGTCAATGTTTTGGATGTCATACTCCGAAGGGTGTAGAGGTGTGGCTGTGCTTTCTTTGTAATTGCACTTACATGCTGGGCCAAGGACAAGTCCTCCAAAATGTTAACACTGACAAATTTGAAGTTGACCCTCTTCACCTGTTATCCTCCAATGAGGACTGGCTCATGGACCTCTGGTTTCCTCCTCCTGAAGTCAATAATCAGCTCCTTGGTCCTGCTGACATTGAGTAAGAGGTTGTTGTATGCTGATTCGTCACTACCTTTGATTCGGCCAATGACAGTGACATTGTCAACAAATTTGAATTATGGCATTAGAGCTGTGATTAGCCATGTGGTCATAAGTGTAAAGCGAGTAGAGCAAAGGGCTAAGCACACAGCCTTGTGGAGCACCTATGCTGATGGAAACTGTGGAGGAAGTGCTGTTGGCAGTCTGAACTGACAGGGGTCTGCAAGATAAGAGATTGAGGATCCCTTGCACAAGCGGGTATTGAGGCCAAGGTCTAGAAGCTTATTGATTATTGGTGGTATTTAATGCCAAGCTGTAATCAATAAAGAACATCCTGATGTGCATCTTTGCTGTCCAGATGTTCCAGGGTTGAGTGTAGAGCCAATGAGATGGTATTTGCTATGGACCTCTTGCTCCAGTAGGCAAATTAGAGCAGATTGAAGTTGCTTCTCAGGCAGGAGTTGATACGTTTCATCACCAACCTTACAAAACATTTCATCACTGTGGATGTGTTACTGGACAATAGTCATTGAGGCAGGTCACCACGTTCTTCTTAGGCACCGGAATAAATGAAGTTTGCACAAAGCAGGTGGGTACCTCAGACTACCAAAGCGAGAGGTTAAAGATCTCAGTGGACACTCCAGCCAACTGATCAGCACAAGTCTTTAGTACTTGGCCAGGTACCCTATCTGGGCTGGATGATTTTCACGTGTTCACCCTCCAGAAAGCTGCTCACTTGTCGTCCTCAGAGACTGAACTCACAGGATCATCGTGTTCATCATGTTCCTCCATGCTTTGACAATCAAAGTGAGCACAGAAGGCATGGAACTCATCTGGAAGTGAAGCCCTGTTGTCGCTTACATCACTTGATTTACTTGAATTTAAGAGGTGATAGTATTCAAGTCCAGCCACAACTGTTGAGCATCCTTTGTTGATTCAAGTTTCATCCTTTGTCACTTCACCTGTGAGATGGTTTACTGGTGATTGTACCATGCCCTCTTGTACCTCAGCAGATTACGGGTCTTATGATTCACCCAAGGCTTCTGGATGGGATGACTCTGAATGATATTGTGGGGGTCACTTGTCTACAACTGTTTTAATAAAGTCCATGACAACCATGGTGTATTCATTGATATCCACAGATTAGTCCTTGAACAGTAGTCCAGTTCACCAACTCAAAGCAATCTCCTAGTCACTCCTCTGCCTCCCACACCACCTCTTTGCTGTCCTAATCTCTGCAGCTTTGCTGTTTAGCCTCTGCTTGTATGCAGGTAAGAGGACAGTCAAGTGATCAAATTTACCAAAATACGGTCTGGTATTCCATATCTTAGTATAACAGTAGTCAAGTGTGTTGGGACCTCTGGTGCTACAGGATATACGCTGATGTAATTGGGCAGTGTTTTCTTCAAACAAGCCTGATTGTCATCGCCAACTATGATTTGAAATGCGTCAGGATGAACTGTTCCTAGCTTGGAGATAGCATCATGCAGCATTTCAAACGCTTGATTATCGTCATCCACTGGCGATACGTAAATTGCAAATAGGATTACAGTGAAGAACTCCCTAGGTAAATAAAACAAACGGCATTTGACCGTAAGGTATTCAATGTCGGGGGAACACAACTTAAACAAAATCGCCACACCGAACACCACGAGTTTTATCATGAAACACACAACTGCACCTTTTGCCTTTTCCAAATCAGCAGTTCAGTCCATCCTGTGAATTGAGAAGCCTTCAGGTCTGATCACCGTATCTGGCATGCTGTGAGTAGGCCATGTCTCGATCACACATAGAACACAACAATCTCTCGTATTCCTCCGATATGGCAATTTTGCTGTCAGTTCCTTGATTTTATTCTCCAGAGATTGCACTTTTGCTATCAAGATGCTGGACTGAGGGGACCTCACCCCTCTGTGTTTCAACCTGGCTTGGAGTCCCCCTCCCACAGCCTTGCTTCCGGCCATGGTGATGGAACTTTTATCTGTTGAAAGGTGTCATACCTCCTAGGTCTGCTGAGTCCTTCAGAAGATAGTGAAATCTGTAGTTTATTAATTTGATTTAAAATACATTTCTTAAATGGAAGTTACATGCTGCAGATGGCAGTGGAAGTAATTCAAAAGATGGTATATTTGGAAGTATTGTATGTAGCCTACCAAGCGACAAATTTAAAACTACTCAAAATCAACTGTACCTTTGACAGCCAACAATACCCCTATGACAAAGAACAAGCAAGATTGTCTGTGCCTGGACAAGGTAAGTGCAATGAAGAGAAGACTTGTTGTTCCAAGCTTTGGACCTATGCTTGCAATATCTGGAAATTACTGTAAAAAAAAAGCATGCAGCATTCTAAAAAAGTATAAATGCAATATCGATGTATAAATAAATGTTGATAGAGATACTTCAGATATAACATTGCCTTTTCAATTATTCAAAGTATAATAGGATTACACTAACCACTATGCTACCATTTTCCTTGTGGGGAAGCTAGGTGGTGGAGTCTCTGAATAAAAGGTCATCACTTAAGCTTGAGAAGAGGAATTCTACTCTAGCTCCAGCCCACGCACTTGGAATCTTAGACATTCTCAAACCAGTCGCTGTAGGTGCTGACTTAAGAGGGAATCAAGGGTCATGGGGGTCAAGCAGAAACCCTTATTTAAGTCAAAATTCAGACAAGTCATGATATAACTGAACGTTATAAATTGGCATGGCTTCTTTTTCTCAATTTTCTATTCTGTTACATTTGAAGCTTCAATTAGATAAATTTAACTAATTTTTACTTGCTTTTAAATAGTACTTTGACAACAAAGACAAATTGCATCGAGATTACTCAGATTTCAAATATACAATTTAAAATGGCGGGAGGAGAGAGAGCAGCACACCGTGCATGCACAGCCCTCCGGTGAAAATGATACTGTATCCGTTAAATAGGGGCCGTGGACAAATCTGATTTGATGGAGGCAGACATGAAAGCACAGAGGAACATCTAGAGAAATTTCTGAAATGCTCGTTCGCTGCTGTCGTTACTGCGTGGTTGGGAATCTTTCAGAGGGTAGGCCTCAAAATCCCCGGCCTTGCCTGCTGTTGGCGACCGAGATTGAGGTCCAATCATTCGCACAGAGCTCGAAGTTTTTGGATGACTCAGAGTAGGACTGTGGTCGGCATGGCAGGGAGAGTTCTTTCTTCTCCGGTCTGCGTGAGATGTGGGACATTTGACAAGACTTTGAACTTTTACTGTGCTCATGGACTTCTTCAGCAAGTTATGGTATTGTTGCACTGTTGTAACTATATGTTATAATTATGTGGTTTTGTCAGTTTTTCCAGTCTTGGTCTGTCCTGTGTTTTGTGATATCACACTGGAGGAAATATTGTAACATTTCTTAATGCATGCATTAATAAATGATAATAAAAGAGGACTGCGTGTCTTCATAATCTAATCTAATCTAAAATCATTTCTGAGTAATTTTAAACATGAAATCCAAAACAATGTTCTCAAATCAATTTGACTTGCTTAAACTTGTAACTTACTGGATCAGCAGCCGTAAGTGGTCGGTAGTCAAGACTTGATCTAAATTCTCTTATCATGCACATAATTTCCCAGTTTGGATTTGTAGAATCAACATCCTGTTAAGTACACAATTTATCAAAGTAAATACACAATACCAAATTGTGGTTGTTGAATGCAGCATCTGGCTTTAATCATTTCTAACTTTGTAAGTGTTCTGCAATACAAAAAACTCACTTGCTAAATTTAAGAAAGAAACCATTTAAGATGAAAGGATATAAACCTTAAGCATAATATTTGAAGGAAAAAGCTTCAACCAGAACTACAGTTCTATTCTTTTAGAACACAAACAGATACAAAGACCACAAGGTTGTGCTGGGCCGGCCAGGTTGGCCGACAAATAAATCTCTGCACTAGGATAAATGAGGTGATGAACTTAACAAGAGGATGCAGAGGAGATTTAAGTATGGACAAAGATTCAGAATTACAGTTAAGAAAAAATATCTGCAGTGAGTTTGATCCCTTTTAAACAAAGGCAGAATTACATAAGATGTACTGAATTGAGAGAGCCCCGGACAGGGTGAACAGGAAGAACCACTTGTCTTGGCAAGGAGATAGACAGCAAGGGACAATGGTTAATCAAAGGGTTAGAGGAAATTCAAGGAACAAAAATGTTTTTACTCAGACAGAGTTGGTAGTCTGCATCCAACTTACAAGGGTATTTGATGCAGAAAACTCCATGACATTTAAAAGTAAATGAGCACTTTTAAAAAAGCTGTAACCAACAAGGCTATGAACCAAAATTAGAGTCAGAATAACCTAAGTAGCTCCTCTTTTGGCTGACAAGAACAAATGAACCAAATGAACCAAACGTCTCCTTCTGTCCCAGTAGTTCAATATTTCTAAGAATTCAATGACTGAAGTGTACGCTCACCAGAACACACTAAGGTTTATAAACAGAGATGAGACCTAGCAAAGAAACAGGATAACACATTAAGCTTCAAATATTAACCACTGCATGGATCCGAATACTCAAGCCAATGCCGAGTCAAGTAAGTTTCATAATAGTAATATTTCTAGTCATAGTCATACTTTATTGATCCTGGGGGAAATTGGTATAACAATTTTCTATAAATTGTTAGAACTCATACTCTATAAACCTACTAGTTTGATGATTTTGTTATAACACTATTTTGCCTTTTATTCAGTAACACCTACTGTGAGTCAAACATGAATACTGATTAAGGAAGGAATCACAAAATATTAAATTATAATCAGAAGGTAATTTTTCTTCTTTTCTTTCAAGAACAAATAGGCATTCTACTTCTACCAAGACAAGATCAGCCAAGTCAGGAATCCAGTATTAATTTTTCAACATTTATCATACACGATCATTTATGTTAAGATATCATATAAAAAGATTTGAATGAAACAAATTCTGGATAGAGAAATAACATAAACCTTGCCACTTCCTCATAATTTCCCCTTCCTTTTTTCTATACTCAATGGTAAAACACAAATTTTCTACTTTCAACTAAAGGAAATAACAGCACAAGGATGTAAACAAATTCCTTGGTCACAGTGAGAGAAAACATATTTTACCATGCAGGTTATGCAAGTAGTACATAGGAAAATTTGTTAATCATTTGGTAATCAAGTTATCTACTCCGGGTAAAAAACAAAACAAGAATGTGGAATTTTAGAAATATACATGTTTAAATTTTTCCCAGGGCAAAATCTGAATTAAATTAAGAAAATAATAATTGGTTGTAATAAAAGAAACAAGGTGGTGGGTTATTGCAAATATCTACAATATTTTTCTTTCATAAAATATTGTAGATAAACTGGTCTTTGAAAGCTTGAAAGTAAATTTGTCGACCCTTCATTATTTTCAGATATAGCAAATTAAGCTGAAAGTGACTTGAAAAGCAATCAATACCAAATCTGACAACCCTTCTCAGCATCGATGGGGCATTGAAATGCATGCACAACATAGATGATGCTTCAAAATCTCCTCCAAGCACTGGAAAAGTATTCCAAATTTAGAAGAAACAACAAAGCCCAAAATAATCATACTAAGAATCTTAGCAGTTCCAGAATCCCCTATAATATCTTGTTTCATCCCTTTCACCAGCAAGAAGCCATTTGGTTCATTGCGCAAATACCAAATCACATAAATTTCCAGTTAAGTTTACAGAAAAGGAATCCAGGTGCCCAATACATACTGGGTGGAGCTTTCTCAGCTCTAATTCACTACCAATTATATTAAAGTTATCCCAGCCACCTTCCACATACTGACCATTCTATTAAAGCAGAAACAAGTCTTTCCTTTACCAATTAACTGAGATCTCTCAACTCTATTCACCTGTACCAAAGAACAGCAGCCAATGCATTCTTTGATTCTGGTAACATCCTTCTAGATCTACACCATAACATCTCCAGTGCAATTATATCCTACCTGTTATACAGACCAGAATATGTTGAAAATGCTGTTTTCTATAAATCTAACACACTCCTGCAAGCAATTCTATACACTGTTAATAAAAAAGTGTTCATCACCAACTTAACCACCTTCCCTGCAAGCTTTAGTGAATTGTGAACAAATATTTCAAATTTTATGTGTTCCATTTTTTTTTTGCATCTTTCTTTTAAAATGCTTCCACTTCCCAAATGCATTCCTTCTCATGTCTTTAGTGAACTATGGCCCCTAAATTTAAAAGCAAGAGACATGGCACTGAGCTCTGCAGAATCCAATTGGAAACAACTTTCAATCACAAAACACCGTTGTCGTTTGTTTACTCCTGCTGGGCTAATTAATTTTGTTATCAGCTTACCAGTTCTACTTGCTTCCCACGGGCTTTAACTTTATTAATTAACCTGTTATGTTAAACTTTTCTAAAGCTGGTTAGGTAAAGGAGAAGCACTTTGTCCAATAAATAAATGCAAACCTGAGCTCTTTTCTCTCTCATCTCTTGCTGCTGTATTCGCCGCTTTTCACGTTTTTCCTGAAGTTTTTCAACTTCTTTAACGCAATTTGATTTTCTGCGGGCTGAAAGATAAAATTGACCAGTTTGAGGATGCAAACTAAATTTTGTTGGCTCTAAACTTCTGTAGAATTAAAGAAACATGTCCTCTATGAATGATGAAATAGATGCCTAACATTTCACATATTCATGCTGTAGAAAATATTCATGTTTCACTCAAGTCAATTTAAATGCATTTTTGAGATCACATCATTTATATGATCATTTCAAACCCTACAATATTCACGGCCTTCAAGATAAATTTTAAGGCAGACTTATTTTGTGTTCTCCACAGATAAACATTACACCAAGAATTGAAGCAAGGAAAATAGCGCAAAACAGAAATTCATTCTACTACATGATTTCCTCTATATGACTCGGAAGCCCTTTTCTACCTTCTTCCATAAAAACAGGCAAAATATTTTCTTACTTCCAACATAATTTCTCCTGCCACATTCTGCAAGGAGAGCACAATAACTTTTGTTATTTGTTCCTATGAAATTTCAACTGTTTGCCTTTAAGTCTATTTACCTGACTGTACTTCTACACCCAGCAATATAGGCAGAGACTGAAGACTGCAGCACCAGTGGTGAGGACCACAAAGGTAGAATCAAGGGAGGTGGAGGAGGGCTTACAGGACTGCTTTGAATTGTTGGACTGGACTGTATTCAGGGATACATCTTCATATCTAAATGAATATGCCAGTTATCACCGACTTCAAGACCTATCAGGATGAGAGCGTGCCTTCACGTACATACAGGTCATACCCAAACCCGAAGCCATGGATGAACCTTGGGATTCGCAGTCTGCTTAGGGCTAGATCTGTGCCATTCCAGACCAACCTACAGAAGTCTATCTTAAGAGCCAAAAAGCAATTCCAAGTGAAGTTAGCAACTGGTTCCTTGACTTCCTCATCAGGAGACCACAGGTCAGTGAGGATCAGAAATAACATTTCCTCCTTGCTGACAATCAATACAGGTGCTCAAAGGATGTGTCCATAGCCCACTGCTCTACTGTCTCCTCAGAGGATTGTCACCTTTTTTGTGGTAGGAAGGATTGTGACTTCCTGAGATCCTGAATGCAATGCCGCCTGCGGCCTAGCTCCTGCCAAGGTAAACTATGGCCACAAGATCAAGGGAGAGTTCCAGATAAAGAGCAATCCACCTAAACCTCGACGGAAGATGATGACACATCACAATGACAGTGAAGGCGGAGGAAAACTGCAGCAGTGAAGGGTCCCCAGTCATCTTGCAAGCCCCGTCACTGGACCCTGACCTCGAACTGTCAAGGACCGCATGGTGGCTGCCCATGTATCAGCCTCCCACGTTAAACAAGGTCACACATAGGCATTCCCCAGTAAGGGAATAATCCCTTGGGAGAACATCATACTTGATTCGAGTGATCACACTACTACTCTACACCTGTAACTGTGTGGCTAGGCTCAGCTCAAACTCTCTCTATTGTTGTTAGAACCTCATGATGATGAGGAGGCACACAAGAGTGAGATAGATTGGCTATGTGAATGGTGTCACTAAACATCATTGCACTCAATGGCAGTAAGACCAAGGAAGGAATTAATTGTGGAGAAACAGCGGGGTCAGCAGTGGAAAGGGTGAGCAGTTTCAAGTTCCTGGGTATCACTATCTCAGAAAATCAAGTATATACTCAACATATTGATGCAATTACAAAGAAGGCATGCCAGTGGCTACACTTCATTGGGAGTTTGAGATTTGGTATGTTTGCAAAGATTCTAGCAAATATTTACAGATGTACCATGGAGAGCATTCTAATTGGCTGTATCACCATCTGGTATGAAGGCGCTACTGCAGAGGACTGGGGGAAAAAAAGCAGTAAAGGGTTGTGAACCCAACTATTTCCATCATTGGCACTAGCCTTCCCATCACTAAAGACTTTTTCAAAAGGCATCCCCTCAAAAAGGCATGATACATTATCACCACCTAGGACATGCCCACTTCTCATTACTACCATCAGGGAAGAGGTACAAGAGCCTGAAGATGCACAGTCAACATTTAGGAACAACTTTTTCCCTTCTTAGATTTCTGAACGGTCCATGAACACTACTTACTTTGCTCCTTTTTCTATTACCTAATTTTTAAAATATTTCTTATTTGTAACTTAATAGTATTTTTTTCAGTTATGTATTACACTGTATTGCTGCTGCAAAACATATTTCATAACTTTATTGAACCCAAGCCAACTTTATTGGCTCAGGTAGCAATCCAGATATCGCTGTCATTTTGCTCTACTTATATACTTTGACCCTAACTCTTCATGTTCCTTCCTAAGTTGTTGTTTGTCCCTCCACTTTCAAGCTCTTCTCGAAACAACATACCCATTACATATTCTTAAACTCAGCACCTGAGAGGCAACACAGCCTTTGGTACTCATACTTGCAGCTGTGGAACTGTGCCTGTTCCCCTAAATATACTACCTCCTATAGCAGTTTCACTCCTCCAACCTGAATTACCCCATCCACCACTGTACAATGGTCAGTCTGCCCACTGTCCCCACAGTTCGTGCTCTTATCTGCACAAACTACAAAAATGAGCAAATCCAAGGCTTGGGGATTCTCCAAAGCAACCTTCTGAATCCCCATACATGCCTCACTCAGTCACACACCCTCATCCTTTAGACTGACAAGTTCCCCAGCACTTATTCACATACACACACAAGATCATATTACACTTACAAGGTGGTGCAAAATCTTTTTTTCCCGATTGGGCTGGAGAGATATCTGTAACACTTCCATTCTGATGAGTAGCTGATGAATGTTCTGGAAGCTGGCTGGGTCTTGATCTTGTTGATGCCACTGGGAGAATGAAAAAAAAAGAATCTTTCAATCTAACTAATCTGTCACTTGCTTAATATAACATAATCCTAAAGCTTCCCAAGATCAAATTCATGAGCTCATAACTGGATTGAATTACTTTGAACAAGATTTCTTCTCCAGTAAGCTGTTCATACATGAAATTATGCAGTCATGGAATTATACAGTACAGAAGTGGGCCCTTTAGACTGCATTCAAGCCAACCTTGTGCTCAACTATACTGATCCCATTTGCCACTACTAAGACCACAGCCTTCTATGCCTTGCCTATTTGTAGCTGTTTAAATACCTGTCAAATGTACTGATCACTTCATCCAAATTATTAATACACACTATAAATAGTCAAAACCACAGCATTGATCCCCTTACTTACTGATGGACAATCTGAAAATGAACTGTTTATCCCAGCTCACTGTTTTTCATTATACAACCACTTCCCTAATCAGGCCATTACCCCAAATCCCTTTTATTGGCAACAAATCGAATATCTCCTGGAAATCCAATTACCTACTGGGTATCCTTTATCTATTCTGTTTGTTCTATCTTCAAAGAACACCAAGCAAATCCGTCAAACACAAATTCCCTTTTATAAAAACCTCATTGATTCTGCTTGATTATGTTATTTTCTAATTGTTCTACTACTACCTCCTTGATAATGGATTCTCAATATTTCTCCAAAGATTGATAAAAAGCTCAGGCCAATAGTAAACATGATAAAGTCTGCAGATGCTGGAAATCCAAAGCAACACACAAAATGCTGGAGGAACTCAGGAGGTCAGGCAGCATCTGTGGAAATGAATAAACAGTTGACGTTTCAGGCTGAGACCTTTCTTCAGGACTGAGAAGGAAGGGGAAAGACACCAGAATAAACGCCTATAGTATCCTGTTCCTTGGCTCCTTTCTTGAATGCTGATCTTACACTTTCAGTTTGCTAATGCTCCAGGACTTCTCCAGATTCCAGGGAATTTTGGTAGATTACAAGGTTACCACAGGCTGTGTTGGAATACAATTGTTACAATTAATGACCTGCAGCAACTGTTGGATGCATAATTGTAAACTGCACAATTCTAAATCTATTCTACTTGGCACATTGGTTTCATCACAAAACACATTAGAGATGCCCTCAATCTGAAGTAAAGTCTAGCCTCCCAAGTTAAGCACAAAAGGATTTAACAAAATGTATCAAGTTCAGGTCAGGTCAGATCTTCATTCTGCTAAAACATTTAGGTGTAGGTTGGATCAAGCCACTCAATTCCAGTCAGTCTAAACTAGTTTACCCAAGCTAGCTGAACTCAGTACCTGCAGGAGATAGCAGTGTTAGCTAGACACTCAGCCTGGGATAAAGGAAATGACCAAGGAAGAGCTGATTTCAAGTTTAACTCAGTGTCAGTGGCAAGGGAGTAGATAGAGATGGTTGCTGACATTTTTCTCAGATATTGTTTTGCCTCAATATAATGGATTGACAATGACATTGACACTGGCCTAAGTACTCAAAGCTTAGGTGAGGCATAAATTACACTTTAATTTTATACCTGAAGAGACCACTAATGAAGACAGAACCTTACTTCCACAATGACTACTCTACAAGTACACACTTACAATGGTGTTGCTCACATATTCAGCTACAACAGATACACTGACAAAAAAATAAGATCAAGTAGATTTTGCCCCCATGACTGTTCTAACACAATCCATTGCAGATCCACTCAGGAAAGCACATCTTCATGACTTTGAAAAGTTAGTCAACAAAATCACTAGCGCTCATTACTCAAAGCTCCATGCACTCAGAATTCCTCCAGAAGCAATTGAACATAATGGAGTAGGTAACAACCTGTAAAAAGGCATAGTTTTCAGTTCTTGACTTATAATTATATGAGTCATATAATTATAGCAGCATAGGCAACAGCTATTCAACTCTAGGAATCCAAATCAGCTTCTAGTGAAACAAATCTCTTCACCTTCGTTCCTCCGCCCTTTTCCTGGGGTCTCCAAATATACTTTCTTGTTTATCCAATTCTACCTTGAAGGCACTGATTTTGGTTTTCACCAGCCAAATAGGCAGAGAATTCCAGATTCTAACTACAAGTTCAAATACTCATCCTCATAACCCTTTTTACCTTCTGTTCATAATTTTAAATCCTGATCCTTGAACTATTTGCTGATTTAAAAAAAACTTCCTATTTACCTTCTCAATATTAGTCATGATCTTGTACACCTCTAGCTTCTTTATTCTAATACAAAATCACTCAATCCTGGAACCATTCTAGTCAGTATCAGTATTTTTGCACCGTTACTGTATTTCCTAATGGATTTGGACCTAACACCTTAACTCTAAAATAAGCAATTGTTTGTGCAAGTTCAACATCATTTCCCTGCAATTATTTATTGCATTATGTTTATGGATTATTTTAGTGTCCCTATATCTCAGTTGCTCTACTCTCACTGTCCTCTCCTACTTTTAAAGAATTTTGCAAATGAATAGCCAGATCACCCTGCTCCTTCAGATTCTCTATAACTGAACCGTTTAGTCTCTAGTTGCCTTGAGTTTATTTTCTACCAAAGAACACAATTTCATACTTCTCTGTGTTAAACTTTATATGCCAGCTATCTGCAATCCTACCTTACTAAAAGGGTAACCTTAAACAAAACAAGCCAAAAAAATGTTAATTCACCACTTTTTTTTGACTTATATTCTCTTTGAACTAAATTGTTAAATTGCCAAAAATATACTTTAATCTTGGAAGTACAAAAAATGCCTCAAAATTGCTTAAATGGCTCTGAATTGCAATCAATTCAGTGATCAGCCATTTTCACATTACTGATTACCAACATAATGATCCAATTCATTAGTTATTCAAACAATAAAAACAGTACCTTAACTAAATTTTAAAATTACCTCTGTTATCCTTGGCAGGAGTTTCATTCTTAGCAGCTACAGTCCGGCGATTCTTCAAAATAATGCAAAAGCAATATTATCATTTTAAAGGTCGAAGTTAAGAGATGTTAAAAAAACAGCCATATACAACTTCCAAGCGGTCATATTAATAACAGTTTGTTTCGCTGATTTAAGTGGGAATAATAGAAGACTGAACAGGGAATACGAATGGTAAAGGAGGGGAAAAGACAGTCAAGGACACAAGGCTTGAAACCTCAAGCAAATGTTGAAGTGCGTGGGATTAGAGAATTGTCTGTAGTAATTTCTGTTATAGTAAACAACACCACAGAGATTGGAAGAAACTACAGGACTTCTATCAACCTCTTTCTTGAATTCACTTAGGAAATGAACATTCGCATTCCTTTTGGATAGATAATTGCAAATATTTACTACACTATGAAGAGGTTTTGATATCAGAATCAGCCAGCCAGGTGAAACATCAATCTCTCAAGTTCTCTGAAAAGCCCTGTAAAAGCAACTTAAATGGCTCATTCAAAAAGTACATAAAAGAATTTTGAGTGTGCCATACATAAATTGCAATTTTATAGAAATTGTGTTTATACAATGTTGACTTTCTGCACAAAAAAAAAACAATCTTGATTACCCAAGGCACCAACAATGCATTTTGAAAGTTCACCAGCTAGACCATTTACAGAAGTCTCAGCCCACCCTTTTCAACTTCCACCAACACTGTTTCTGTAGCAGACATTTGCAAATTACTGCAATGGAAAGTAAATATCACAATTTGTTCTTCCTGTCAGTTATTCAATCAGAATATTCAGAAGTACTTCCTATAATTTAGACAGGGCAGTACTGATGAACTGAATGGCTGTACAATCCTGTGCTTGTAATCAGGGAATACACTTATTATGTAGATAACAATAAAGAGGTAGACAAAAGTCTCTGATCACTGGATAAACTCCATTAGTGAGATCTTCACTGGTGCTAATGGGAACCTAGCACCAGTGAAATTTATGTTTATCAAAAAATTACCAGGGTTTAAAGAACACTGAAAAATTAATACGGCAATTTGATCTGAAACACAGTTATCACTATGAATTAGGAATAATAGATCTACAAGACTTGTTGGAACACAATGTTCTTATTTCGAGACAGCTGAGTATATACATACCAAACTGAAATTAAAAACTATTCAACTGCTATTCCCTCGCCTACAACAAAAAAAAAGTAAGAAGTAGTAGTCAAAAAACCTTTGAGCATCATAACAGATTTCACAATTCTCCCGACCTATAATCTAGGTTTACTTCTGAGGAACATCAGAGAAAATTATCTATAAATAAATTACCAATATATAAATACTGTTATGAAATTAACAGACCTTCACTATCTTATTAGTTTTGATGGTAGGTGTTGGAGGTGGTGGTGTTTCAGGGCTTGGCTCAATTTCTTCATCCGGTGCAAGGTCTGGGTTAAGTGCAAAAACACTTTCAAGATCAATCTGTTAATTGAAAGATTGTACACATTATACACAAAAACAAATCTTTTAGAAATCATGATTCACAAAAGCATTCTTTTAAAAAAAATTAAAAACTAATGTTCATATAATGCTCTCCAAATAGTTCCTACAATTCAAGTTATAGTAGGATGGCTCCAAGTTCACTAGATTCTGGAATGGTTCTGGAGAACTGGAAAACTGCAAAATGTCACTCTACTCTTAAAGGAAGGGGGGGGGGGTAGAAGATAGGAAATGATAGACCAGTTCAGTGGTTGGGAAGATGTTGGTGTCCATTATTAAGAATGAGGTTTCAGGGTACTTGGAGGCACATGATTAAGTAGGCCGAAGTCCGCATGGTTTCCTCATGGGGAAATCTCACCTGATGTATCTATTGGAAGTCTTTGAGGAAGAAACAGGCAGCATAGACAAAGTAGAGTCAGTGGATGTTGTGTACTTGTATTCTCAGAAAGCCTTCGACAAGGTGCCGTACATAAGGCTATTTAACAAGAGCCTATGGCATTTAAGAAAAGTTACTAGCATGGATTTCTAAATGGACAATCGAACCCATGAACACTACCTCACATTTTAAAATTTATTTTTAATATACATACTGTAATCCTTTTTTTTCTATTATTCATCACATATTGCATTGTACTGCTGCTGCTAAGTTAACAAATTTCACAACATATGCCAGTGCTATTAAACCTGATTCTACATAGAAGATTGGCTAACTGGCAGGAGACAAAGTGTGGGAATAAAAGGGGCCTATTCTGGTTGGCGGTCAGTGACTAGCGGTGTTCTGCAGAGATCTTTTCACAACTTCTTTTCACAATGACAACAATTTGGATGACAGAACTGACGGCTTTGTGGCCACGTTTATACTTGCTGGTAATTAGAACGATGAAATCGATTGAACACTGAAAAGCCTAGATAAGAGTGGATGTGATGAGAATGTTTCCTATAGCGGGCAACTCTAAGACCAGAGGTACAGCCTCAGTATAGAGGTACATCCATTTAGAACAGAGATGAGGAGGAATTTCTTTAGCCAGATGGTGGTGAATCTGTGGAATTCAATGCCACAGACAACTAGGGAGTACAAAAGGAGCACAGGCAATACAGACCAAGTCAGTACTAAAGGAATGTAGCAAAAAGCCTGATGAGTTTCAAAGGACTACAGGAAAGAAAATCCCTGTGAATTCAAAAGCAGCAGTGGAAGTATTTGCATCTGGAATCCAGGAAATTTAAGATGTTCTTTACGGTAAGTAAAGTCTGCTAATTGAGTAAACTGAGCAGGGCTATTTAGACATGTATCAAGCACATCCTGCGGTATATTAAAACACCAGGACACTAATACAAGAGTGTAGTCAGCTGAAGTAACTTGAGTAACAGGTGGTTCTGGAGACCTCCAAGGCACCTTCTGAGTATTAATGGGTTAAGAGATTTTTTTCCTCAGGTGTATTGCAACGAGACTACAAAAGATACAGGAAAGTTGAGTGAATAGGTGAAAATTTGGCAAATGGAGTTTAATATTTATCACTGTGGGATCATGCACTTTTGCAAACAGATTGCAAATGAGTAAAGTACAGTACAAGAGCTTTAGGCATTTTTGTGCATGAATCTCAAAAAGGTTTACAGGCAAATGACATATTGGCCTTTAATGCAAGTGTTTGGATTTTAGAAATAGGAAAGTATGGGGGTGGGGATGTCAGATAGGTTCTTTTTAAAGCGGAATTGTGGGTGTGTGGAATGCACTATCAGGGGTGGCAGTACAGGCAGATATATTAGGGACATTTAGAAGACTCCTACATAAGTACATGGATGAAAGAAAAATTGGAGTGCTATGCAGGAGGGAAGTGTTAAATGATCTTAAAAAGTTAGTTCAAAGGTTGGCAAAACATCATGGGCCAAAGGGCCTGTACTATGCTATACTATTCTATGTTCTATGAATGCACTAGTACAATTGTACACTATGTTGATGGGGCAGTACTTGAGTATTAAGCAGTTTTCTGCCCCCCTATTTAATAAAGGTAATACTAACATTGGAAGTGGCCCAAATCAGATTCACTGGGCTAATTCTTGGGATGAGAGGGTTATCCTATCAAGAGCAGATAAAGAAGCTGGATTTGTATTGAGGGGGTGACCTAATGAAAACACAAGAAAGCACAAAAGGACAGATTCTGATATTTTCCACTAAAGCAAGCATTTTCATGAAGGAGTAAAGTTACAAGAAATTTCTTCTTGGAGAGAAGCTGAATCTCGAAAATTCTGCGAAGACTTTCAGAGGTTTGGTCATGGAAGGTTAGATCACAGAGGAAGTAGATAAATTTTTGAAAGATCAAGGAATTGGGATCTAACACAGAAGAGGAGGTACAGCCTAGAGCAGACCAGCAATAGTCAAACTGAATGGTAGTAAGGCAGGAGGGAACAGATGTTCTTGTGTGTTAAGCTAAAGCAAAAGTCATAGCACCATGGGTGGTTTAACTCTACAAATGAAGAGAAAAATCACTGCTACAAGTAATTTGGTAGCCAGAGCAGATGGCGGTTTCTACAGCTGCAGATGTAACTTCAGCATGGTATCACAACTGCACCAGGGAATAGGTGGTGCCAGGATTAAGGGAATCCCTCAATAAATGTAGAAAATCTGGAAGAACAGTAAATATAAACAGCCATATGTCATGGTGTATATCAGTACAAAAGACATGTAGTGAAAGGGATGTGATACAAGCAGATTTTAAAAAGCCATCAACGATATTGAGATAGTAAAAGGTCTGGTATGGTACGGAGGGGCCTTCTGCAGAAAGTAACAAACTCAGCCGGCTCCATCATGGGCACTAGCCTCCCCAGCATCTTCAAAAGGCAATGCCTCGAAAAGGCGGCATCCATCATTATGAACCCCCATCACCCAGGGAATGCCCTCTTCTCATTGCTACTATCAAGGTGGTGGTATAGGAGCCTGAAAACAGACACTCAGGGCTGTGGACTGAGTCCCCTCCTTTATTCCCAGTATACCCATGACGGTATCGCCACCCACAGCTCCAATCTGCTAATTAAATTTGCCAACACTACATTGATTGGCCTTATCTCAAACAATAACAAAGTGGCCTACGGGGAAAAAGTCATCTCTCTGACACAGTGGTGTCAAGAAAACAACCTCTCCCTCAATGTCGCAAAAAAAAAGGAGCTGGTTGTGGATTACAGGAGGAATGGAGATGGCTAACCCCTATTGACATCAATGAATCTGGGGTTGAGAGGGTAAACAGCTTCAGGCTCCTCAGCACCCACGTCACCGAGGATCTCACATGGTCTGTACACACCTGCTGTGTGGTGAGAAAGGCACAACAGTGCCTCTTTCACCTCAGACGGTTGAAGAAATTTGGTATGGGCCCCCAAATCCTAAGAACTTTCTACAGGGGCACAATTGAGAGCATCCTGACTGGCTGCATCACTGCCTGGTATGAGAACTGTACTTCCCTCAATCGCAGGACTCTGCAGAGAGTGGTGCGGACAGCCCAGCGCATCTGTAGTTGCGACTTCCCATAATTCAGGACATTTACAAGAACAGGTGTGTAAAAACGGCCCCTAGGGTCATTGGGGACCCAGATCATCCCAACCACAATCTATTCCAGCTGCTATCATCTGGGAAGCTGTACCACAATATAAAAGCCAGGACCAAGAGGCTCTAGGATAGCTTCTTCTACCAGGCCATCAGACTGATGAACTCACACTGATTTGAGTGTATTCTATATTACATTGACTGCTCTATCTATTATAAATTATTATAAATTACTAAGATTGCACATGGCACATTTATCTGGACACATAACATAAAGATTTTTACTCCTCTTATATGTGAAGGATGTAAGAAATACAATCAATTCAATTTCCTTACAAAGGAGTCTAGATTTAGGGATCATTGTCTCAAAATAAGGGAAAGACCATTTAAAATTGAAATGAGAAGAAATATCTTCACTCAAAAAGTGATTTCTTTGGAATTCTCTACTTCGAGAATTGGTAAAGAGATCTTTGAACATTAGACTAATTAAGATACATAGGGATAGGATTCAAAACTGCTAAGGTCAATGAGTCATGAGAGACTGCAGATGCTGGCATCTGCAGCAAAAAACAAATTGCTGCAGGAACTCATCAGGTTGAGCAGCATTGTCTTAAGGGAGGGGGAACAGAAATAGCAATATTTTAGGGTCAGACCCTGATTGGGACTGATCAATCACAATTTTGTTCTATAGCTAATGGCTGAGTAGGCTCAAGGGCCATGTTTGTATGTTCTTTCAGCCACCTGAACTAATTTGAGCCCTTCCCTCTCTTCTGGTCTCTCATCACAAATATAACCACATTTTTCCCCTCCAACACTCCTATTTCTTTCCAAATTGATTTATGTCTAAAATTTCCCAGATCTAACGCAAGGCCACCAACTTGAAAGGTTAACTAATTTTTACTAAAGTTTATTAATTCTTTTCCCTCTCCACTGATGCTGTCTGACCCGAGTATTTTAAAGGTTTTGTACTTTATTTTAAATGTTAGTAGCCATTTTTGTTACACAAGACCTACACATTACAGATAAGATTGTATTCCTAGAAAACAATCCATACCGTAATCATCCATGAATGCATCTAGAAATGACAGTTGGCAAAATTGCATTTCTTTACTTACTTTTCTTCAACACAGCAAATTGGTTCTGAATTTCAAAATTTTAAGTAATAGTCAGCAAGGGCACATTTCTGTAACGCAATGGGGGTTGCCTGCAATTTTGGATTTCCAGGTTCTGCAACTTTTTTATTTAAAAATGACTAACTTCTGAATGTTTCTATTTTTAATAAAATATTATAAGTCACTTCATTGTTTTTGAAAAAGCAGCTTTTCATTATTTAAAAGACAGATAAAATGTTTAATATACAGTAATTAGCCAAAAACACTATATTCAAGTTTTGCTATTATAACTTTACTCAAAATCGACCATCATTTTTTAAAATTAATGAATTTGCAGATGACTGTATAATATAAATAAGCTCAACTGTAGTATACAATTTTGAACCTATACAATTCTGAACATTTAAATTTTGGAAAACTATGAAAGACAAACCAAAAATAATTCCAATGAATGCCCAGCAGCCAAGCATGAAGCTCCAAGCAGATTAAATCCCATAAGCATTATTTTGACAAAACCTTAGTAGACAAAATGGAAAATTCTAATAAAAATAAACATGTATTTCGGAAGTACTATTTCAGCAAATATAGTTTACCACAGTATAGCGAACACACTGATTCATGGATATGCAAGTGTACCTCCTTTCCTTTTGTATCCCCATTTTCAATCCACTCCACAGTAGCACTTTCATTATCATCATTTAACGATGTCACCATTGCCTCGTGTATCCGTCCTGGAAGATTACAAGAAAAATTATTTAATGCAAAATTTTCTGAGATCGCAATCCACTAGTTAATCAATAATTTGTTCAATCACACTGAGAAAGAATGTCTCAAATTCAAAACCAAACAGTGTAATCTACATTTTTATGCAACTGAATTTCCATTAGTGTGATGGTGGAGAGAAAAATGATTGAACAGAACTGTTCAACTGGAATGCCAGATTTCAATCAAGCAATCAATTATAACCTATTGTTAAAGTAATATATACAGATCACTTCAATAAAAGGGATCAATATGGGGATTGGGTAAAAAGATGGTCAGTGTGGATTTCACGGACAAAAAGGGTCCATTTCCATTTTGTATTCCTCTACAATTCTGTTACTGCATTAGGAATTAACTTCCGAAGAGATTGGTGAGAATTAGTACAGTTGAATTTTAAAATGTGCATATTAACCATGCAATGCTCAGACAAATAACTATTTTCATTTTTGGTGCACTGCTGGTGGAGCACACAAGAGAAGTTTTTGATCAGAATCTTACACAGTATTAGTCTTCACTCTAATGGGGCATGAAGTAAAAGCAGGAAATAACTCAAGTCACTCAAACTACAACCATAAGGAAAGAAGCATCAAGTACAGCAAGTCTATCCCAGTAGTGAGTTAATCAATAGTGGTGGAGCTGAACTTGTTACACGCCAGTTTGCAACCTGCTTCAGCCATCCAGGGTGAAGACGTCAAGAAGCTGTACACAGAGGCGGAGCGCAATCCAACAAACAGTGAAGACAATTCGCTTGGATGGTTTTAATTGTGATTGCAAGACCCTGTTGGACATTTACTTGTCCAATTTACTGGTTCCTGGGCAAGACCAATGGCAGGGGAATTGTGTGACCTCAGTTGTGACAGACCAGGTCCTCATGCTTTGCGGCTACTTGTTGCAGCCACCCGGAAAGGAGAGGCTCGAGCTGGCTGTGTGCTACTGGATTCTGTGCAGGGGCAAGGGCTGGCCCCCCCCCCATCAGTGCTGCCCTCCAGTATTTGCTTGGTGAAAAACAAACTGGATTGCATTCATCTGAGGTTACACTTGTACAAGATGAGAAATGCTTGCAGTAATGTGGTTCCAGGACAATATTCATGCACCATCAATCTGTAGGTCATAACACTCAAGGTCTTCAGTTATATTATTGTTATATTTTAACTTTTTTTGTAATTGTATGTTTTTCTGCTATATTAATTACATGCCCTATATGTGCTCTGCATGCCTGTTGATACATCTTGGCCCTAGAGGAGTGCTGTTTCATTTGGCTGTATTCAGGTGTATGATTCAACTTGAACTTAAAAGAGTTAATGCTTTCAAGCTTTCAACAGAACTGGGAAAAATGGAATTTAAATCATATATATGTTGCAAAGAGACACGAGAACAGAGGGAAATTTTGCATTAATGAGGCAGGAGATACTGAATGATGTATTGTGATGGTGGTGCTGGCTGAATGAAGGTAATTTAAAGAGATACATGAACAAGCCTCCCCTCTATAGACAGATGAGACTAACTTGGTCTCAAAATCTACCTTGTTATGATCTTGCACTTTATTATTAACCTGAACTGTACTTTTTCAGTAGCTTTTACACTGTATTCTGTATTATTGTTTTTTGCCTTTTTCTAGCTCAATGCCCTGTGCAATGATTTGATCTGTACATAACAGTATGCAAGACATGCTTTTTACTACATCTTGATACATGTGACAATAATAAACCAATATATGCTATCATGAAGTCAGTGGATCAATGGATTGGGGCAGAAAAGTGTTTTCAAGATTCAAGATTAATTTATTATCAAAGAATGTATAAATTATACAACCTTGAGATGTGCTTGCTCACAGGTTGACACCAAGCAAAATGAGGAAGAACCCAATTAAAGGGAAAAAAGACCAATACTCGATGCGCAAGAGAAAAAAAAGTCATGCAGACAATTGATGCGAACAACAGTACTCTAGTCCTCAGATCTGAACCCCAGAGCAGCCCAGAGTACGCCCAAAGCCTTGCTCATCAGTTCATCATATTTGCAGGCAGAGCACAGCAGCCAGAGATAGCCTCAGCACCACGGAGATGACCACTGCAGTGAACGAGTCAATGCCATCTTTTCATTCTATCTGGGCTGCTGTTTAAATTAAGCCAAAAATAGAACAGCAAAAGGCTCCGTGCCCTGGACAGAGGAATGACCATCAACAGTAGGTAATTATCTCACCCTAAAAATATCAACTCAAGAATTTCTCAGGTTGGCACAATAGGACCAGCTATCTACCTAAAGCTGTTTCATCAAGTAACTTCTCTCCGAAGTGACAAAGGTGGGTATATTTCCTGTGCCTAAGGATAATGAAGCAGTCCATGCCATGGACAACATTCATGCATTAAGTAAAATGCCACACAAAGACTATGTAATGGCTACCTAGGTCCTGCAAGAGAAAATCTACCATTGTTACTGTTGGATCTTACACTTCACCACTAACCTAACTTGACTCCTAAATGGGGCTAAAAGGTCAGGTTAAAAGAAGATACACGTCATAGAAGGTTAAACCTCCAGCAGCTAATGGACATCTAACCTTTTGACTTTACAGGGCCTTCTGAGCATCTACAAGACACAAACCAAGATTACGATGGAATGCCCGCCACACTCCTATACAAGTGCAATTCCAAAAATACCAAAGTAGATTGCCATCACACCAGCTCAAAGCAACCTTCTTGATTAACATTGCATACACCACCTTCAAGTTCAGCACAGGAACATAGTAACTGCAGTACATGCCATTAACAAAATGCACTGGACTAATTTATTCAGGGATCTTTGCCAATACATTAGCAATCCAAAATCTTCAAGAAGCAGGCTAAAAGCAGCAGCTTAGGAACATCATCACCTAGGGATTTCTTCAACATATTATTATTACTAAGAAATAAATTATCATTTTTTCATCATTGCTTGAAATCCAGAAACATCCTGATGAATGTCACCATTTAAGTACTTTCACCTCAAGGGCGGCAGCAGTTGAAAAGGTAGCTCACTACCATTGTCATAGAATAAATGAAAGATGAGCAATAAATACTGGTCCTCCCAGGAATGCTCACAGCCCGTGAATAAAAAAAATACAAGGGACTACAGAAAAATAAATATAATGCCAAATAGAAAAAAAATGTAGAATAACCCATTAGATACAAACTGATGATTATTATTCACAAGGTACACAACAATACAGCACAATGAAAAATGCACAGCTGGGAGGTCTACAGCAAAAACCCCAAAATAAACTAGCTTGTGCTCAACTATGGAACTAATTATAGTGTATTCTGCAATGCTTATTGTGTACTGCATACCATGCAGTGCACAAGACTGATAACTGAATTGCCTACTCAAAAGGAAAGACTAAAAGATATGAGGACTGTTCACATGGGAATGACTAAAAAAAAGACAAATTTAGTTCATTGTTTACTAGTAGTACCACATGATTAATCAACAAATTTAATTTGTTTTAATATGGGAATCAACATTAGTCCATTTACATTTATCTTTTCCAACTGATGCCATGTGCTCGTGAACCCTAGCTTCAGATTATACAAGAATATTTTAATAAAGGTTGATCTCATTGATGAATGAGGTGAGCTAACCTGGATTAATCTCAGATAATCACCATTTTCTTATTTACTTACTAATTGTGACTAGAGGCCATTTGACCTATCAGGTCCATGCCAGCTCCCAGAAAAGAAACTCTATCAATTCCTGATCCTCTCCTTTTATTTCTCTGTAGGCAATTACCTCATTCTCTCTTATATTCCTATTAATTCTTTGATTCTCATCACTTACTATAAGAAATGGATAAATTCTATAACGGCCATTTAACCTACCAACACATCTTTGGGTTGAAGGGAACCTTGGGGCACAGAGGGAGAACATGAAGAGTCTACACAGACAGCCAGAGGTCAGTATCAGACCTGGAATTGAGAAGCAACTGCACTAACTGCCATCCTAGGGCACAAGAGATGGCCTCTGGTTACAAATAGCTCTCTATCACTGCAATCATGTTCAAAGAATTTTGAAACACACTGGTAAGGTTTATTAAATATACTCCATGATGTTTTATGTAATCAAAGCTTTTTGCAGCTTGTTTCTCTCAAAGTAAATTGAAAAGGAAATCAATTTATTCTAAAATTGACCAAAAGTTCACTACATTCCAGTAATCAGACTTAAAAAATGTTAGACACAAAGAGATACAGCAGAGGTAAAGGTCCCTTCAACTCACCGAGTCAATGCCAACCATCAAGCATTCATATCTATATTACCCAGACTCATTTTAGGGTAAGAAAATTAATCTCAAGGTAGCATATGGTAATATCAAAGGTTCAAAGGTCAAGTTTAATGTCAGCGAAATGTATACAATATAGATCCTGAAATATATGTACTTCAATAATAAATTTACATTGAACTTTGAACTATTCTCTCTGCAATTCCATCAATTCCTGCCTAGATTACAGCACTTACCTACACACTAGGGCAATTTAAAGTAGTGAATTAACTCACCAACCGACACTTTCTTAGAACATAGAACCAGTGCACACAGAGCAAACAGATGCAGACTTAACCAAAGGTCAGGAGTGAACCAATGCCACTGAAGCTGTGAAGCAGCAACTCAAGAGATGGCAGGCCACTGAATATCATAGTTTGGTGGTTATCTTGGGAGAGTCCATTATTGTAAGAAATAAATAGTGTCATTCATTAACTGACAGAAGTGAACTTAATACAGAAGATTCATCTTCAATAAAACACTACATGCTGTTATTCCACGTTGGTTACTTTTATGTTGTAGGAAGGGGGCACTGAGATCAGCTTTAATGCTTAAATTACTGCATTGTCACTTAAGTTTTAGATCTGTAATAAAAGCCAAGTTGTGCCTATATTCAAGAAGAATTTCAAATTACAGCAGACAGCAGACCATTTAGTCCCTTGTGCCACCATAACCATTCCATAGGAGTCGATCTGCTTTTTTAAAATCTCAATGCCAGTTTATTCCAGTAATTTCATTTTCCTTATTATTATAAATTCTTGAATATCAGTATCGGATACATTCAGTGACTAAGTCTTCAATGCCCTCTTGGGAAGAAAATCCTAAATATTCACCCCCTTTTGGTTAAGAGATTTTTTTCCATCTCTGTCCTGAATGAACAACCCTTTATTGAGACAGACTACTCTTGTGCACAAATCTTACAAGGCCAACATACCATTTGCCTTTCTCTTAACTTGCTGAACCTGCATGTTAACTTTAATAGAAGGATAAGTAGAATCATAAACACTGGAAAATCTAGATGCTGGAAATCCAAGCAACACAAACAAAATGCTGGAGGAACTCAGCAAGCCAGCAGCAGCTATGGAAAAGAGTGAACGATTGACATTTCCGCCGAGTCCCTTCATCAGGATTCGGTCTGAAACGTTGACAGTTTACTCTTTTCCACAGATGCCACCTGACCTGCTTTCTTCCAGCATTTTGTGTTTGCTGTACGGACAGGCAGATCCTTTCGAAGATCAACTTACGAACATTAACCATTTAAGATGGGAAGGTAGTACTTTAGTGTGCAATTTCTAATTGCCATAATGCAGAGAATATTGAATTAAATTTTAATCAACTGATTTGAGAATTTCCCATGAAGCAAATAAAATGAGAAAGCTCCAATGCAGTGATGTGGCCAAGTTTTTAAGCAACAGCATCATTGACAATTCGGAGAACTCTACGTGCAAAAGCTTAATCTAGGAGAAGCCAAAGAGATCACTGGCTGTGCCTCCTTCCAACAGATAATGGATTAATAGCTCAATTTGACAAAAAAAAACCTGAAGGAAGCAAGCAGGCTGGGCTGCCTTTGTGGAGAGGAAGAAAGTGTTGATATTTTTGGTTGACTGCACATCATGACTGCATGCAAAACATCAATTATTTTAAAGATACATCACTGTAACAGGCTCTTGTGGCCCAACAAACCCCCACTGCCTAACTAAACCCATGTGACCGATCAACCTACTAACCCGTACGTCTATAGAATGTGAGAGAAACCAGAGCACCTGGAGGAAATCAACACAGTCACAGGGAGAACCTAGAGACTCCTTAAAGACTGCAGCAGAATTGAACTCAAATTGCTGGCCCTGTAATAGCGTTGGGTTAACTGTTATGCTACCGTGCCATCCCACTCCTTATGGCTACAGTATGCTCAAATGCATCAATGGTTGTTTGAGGACTTGTGAATGGAAATTAATTTTATGCAATTAGCAAGCACCCATTTCTGATCTTAAATAGAAAAACTGATGAAGATCAAGATATTTGGGTGAATGCATCAAAAGACTCTTACTGACATCGTGGACATCCTATATTTGGCATCCAACAACCACAATTATCTAATTATTTTTAAAGCAGACTTTTGTATGAAGCAGACAATGCATTTTTTAAATGGCCAATGATTTCAAGTTTACTCGAACTTCACAATGCCACTTTCAAATAAAATCAAAAGTTTCACTGGAATCCAACACTTTGGTCCACTTTGAGATCTTAAGTCATACAAGACCATGGGCTAAGATTGGTAAATGCTGCTTTACAGCACTATCAATGGCACTTTGGATCACTTTTCTAATAACTTACAGTGAGCTGATTTTCCTGCTTTACATGAACAGCATATGACATGAGCAATTTTCCACACTTTTGTGTTGAAACCAAAGCACTAGTTGGATTGTAATAGTGTCACTGGAACTGCATCTATTCTAGAATACAATTCATCAATACTACTGTACATAGATGTAATGTTCCCACAAGGCTTCCGTTGTATCTGGCTTCTGTTATGGCAGAGACTGAGAAAGACTCTGCACCTACTCACTCGAATCACCTATTCAATGGAGCTTCCTTCCTTCTTACTTCAACATTGGATATGGGACTAAAAACACTTCTACTACCTCTCAGATTAGGCCAACTTGAGATGCCTTTGATATTTTAAGTTGAGATAAAGATACAACAAGTTTTGCAGTTATGTTGGGTTGCAACTTAAGTGATAAAATATGTTGAGATGTTCGTCTTGATTAGAACAGAATGCAAATGTTAATTTTAACTAATTGAAACTTCAGAATGGTGTAAAATGGGAAAAGATATGCAATATTTGTAGGTTGTAGAAACAGAAAAAAATTCTGAAATTCAAACAGATTTATTTGTTACAAAAAAATGGGAATCAAAAAATACATTTTTAATATTAACATTGAAAACAGGATAGTCTATCACCACCCCCTGGTTCCCCTCCTTCTTCCCTTTCTCCCATGGTCCACTCACCTCTCCTATCAGATTCCTCCTTCTCAAGCCCTTTATCTTCCCCACCAACTTGGGTTCACCCATCAGCTTCTAGCTTGTCCTCCTTCCCCTCTTCCTTTCTAGTCCTGATTAAGGATCTTGGCCTGAAATTTTAACTGTTTAATCATTTTCATAGATTCTGTCTAACCTGCTAAGTTCCTCCAGCATCATGTGTGTTACTCTGGTTTTCCAGCATCTGCAGAATCTCACATGTTTATTGTTACCATCCTAACCCTAAAATCTATGTAATGGAACCAGGTGGCAAGGCCATACATAGGGAAGCCAAAAGCATTTTACAAATTGAATTCACTAAGTGTCACTGAAATTTAAGTTATAACTTGGATTGATAGCTATGTATTTCCTCTGCCCACTCAAGAGTTGGCATGTTGAAATTTACTAATGAATACAATAGAGCATTTTATCTTATTCAAGTGTGCAGTATCCTTATTAGGAAGCTCTTGGGTCCAAAGATGTCCACTTTGCTAATGTATACTGGAAGAGAAAATGAAGCCAATTAGCAATCCATACTCTCTTCCATAGGTAGCAAAGCAAATGCTTGATGTGTAGGCAGGTAATGAGGTTGCGAGAGGAAGCATGCCTCTTCCACCACTTGTGCTGTGCTTCCATACATTCCTGGAAAGACTCAAGATTTTCAGTACCAATCTGGACACTTCCTTTCCATTTTCAGTGGTCGTCGTCCAGAGATTCCCACAAGTCAGTGAAGACATTGTCCTTTTTTTTTAAAAAAAGGAAGCTTTAACAGTTATCATTAAAATGTTTTCTCTGGAATGTAAGATCATCTTTTACTAGAATGGACTCTTTCCAGGAACATGATATTAGACATATGAGCTGTGTGGCTTGCCCATCAGAGCCAACCAAACATAATTAGAATCGGGATACTAGGATATTGCCCTGAAAGAGTAGGTTAACAGTGATTCATTTATCCTGCCAATGGAACTGGAAGACTTGGGGTACCTTCGTAAGTGCTTCTCAAGGTGCCTCTAGATCAGGGGCCACCAACCTGGGGTCCACGGACTTCTTGCTTAATGGTACTGGTCCACAGCATTAAAAAAGAAAAGATGGAAACCCCTGCTCTAGATTATTGTGTTGCTTAAGCATACAAGGGTCGATGAGCATTGCTGCTCACAGTAACACAAACACACACACACAAAGTGTGGAGGAGCTCAGCAGGCTGAGGCAACATCTATGGAAGATTTCAGGCTGCAAGTTTGGATAAGTACATGGATGGGAGGGGTATGAAGGGCAAATGTCCAGCTGTGGGTCAATGGGATTAGACAGAACTCAGCACAGACTAGATGGGCTGAAGGGTCTGTTTCTATGCTGCAGGGTTCTAACTCCATATTTGAATTATAGGAACAGATTGGGCATCAAGCACCCTCTCGAGTGGACATCACAGGTTTTAGCAAGATTAAAAAGGTAATGCATAGTAATTGGTACTGATATTGGTGTCAGCTTATTGTTACAAGTACCCAGTTACAGGGAAAAATTTGCTTCGCACCACCAAGACCACAAGACATAGAAGCAGAATTAGGCCATCTGGCCCATGGAGTCTGCTCCGCCATTCAATTATGGCTGATCCTTTCCCCCCCCCCCCACCAACCCCAGTTCCCAGCCTTCTCTCCATAACCTTTGATGCAATGTCCAATTAAGAACCTAACAATCTCTGCCTTAAATACACCCAAAGACTTGGCCCCCACAGCTGCATGTGGCAACAAATTCCACAAATTCACCACCCTTTCGCTAAAGAAATTTCTCCATATCTCTGTTTTGAAAGGGCACCCCTCTATCCTGAGGCTGTGCCTTCTTGTCCTAGACTCTCCCACCATGGGAAACATCCTTTCCACATCTACTCTGTCTAGGCCTTTCAACATTTGAAAGGTTTCAATGAGATCCCCCCCTCATCCTTCTGAATTCTAGTGAGTACAGACCCACAGCCATCAAAAGTTCCTCATATGATAACCCTTTCGTTCCCACATTGATTCTCGTGAACCTCTTCTGGACCCACTCCAATGCCAGCACATCTTTTCTAAGATGAGGGGCCCAAAACTGTTCACAATACTCAAATGAGGCCTCACCAGTACCTTATAAAGCCTGAGCATCTAGACTTCTTGAAATGAATGCTAACATGGTATTTGTCTTCCTCATCACCAACTCAGCCTGCAAATTAACCCTTATGGTGTTCTACACAAGGACTCCCAAGTCCCTTTGCATCTCAGATTTTTGGATTTTCTCCCCGTTTAGAAAATAGTCTGCACATTTATTTCTACTACCAAAGTGCATGACCATGCATTTTCCAACATCGTATTTCATTTGCCACTTTCTTGCCCATTCTCCAAATCTGTCTAAGTCCTTCTGCATCCCACCTGTTTCCTCAACACTACCTGCCCCTCCACCAATCTTTGTATCATCTGCGAACATGGCAACAAAGCCATCTATTCCATCATCTAAATCTAATATACAGCATAAAAAGTAGTAGCTCCAACACCGACGCCTGTGGAACACCACTAGTCACTGGTAGCCAACCAGAAAAGGATCCTTTTCTTCTCACTCGCTGCCTCCTACCAATCAGTCAATGCTCTAACCATGTTAGTAACTTTCCTGTAATACCATGGGCTCTTAACTTGGTAAGCAGCCTCATGTGTAGCACCTTGTCAAAGGCCTTATGAAAGTCCAAATATACAACATCCACTACATCCCCTTTATCTATCATACTTGTAATCTCCTCAAATAATTCCCACAGGTTCGTCAGGCAGGATTTTCACTTTAAGGAAACCATGCTGACTTTGTAATATCTTGTCCTGTGTCAGCAAGTACTCTATCACCTCATCCCTAACCATTTGACTCTAACACCCGAGTCAAAGTTAGCCTAATCACTGAGGTCAGGCTAACTAGTCTACAATTTCCTTTCTGCTGCCTTCCTCCTTTCTTAAAGAGTGAAGTGACATTTGCAATTTTCCAGTCCTCTGGCACCATGCCAGAGTCCAGTGATTTTTGAAAGATCATTTCTAACGCCACAGTGCAAATGTCACTTCACTCTAACGTTACCTCTTTCAGAACCCTAGGGTGCAATTCATCTGGTCTGGGTGGCTTATGTGCCTTTAGGTCTTTCAGCTTTTTGACCACTTTCTCTCTTGTAATAGTAACTGCACGCACTTCTCTTCCTTCACACTCTACATCAGGCATACTGGTACTTCCACAGTGAAGACTGACGCAAAATACTCATTCCATTCATCAATCACCTCCTTGTTCCCATCATTTTTCCTGCCTCATTTTCTAAGCGGTCAACTCTCATTTCTCCTATTTTTAACATACCTGTTAAAAACTTTAACTATCCACTTGGCTGCCCGTACTCCACTGAAATATTGCTACATCACACTTCACTTTCTCCTTGTCAAATTTCAAGTTGAATTCTTCATATTGTGATCACTGGTTCCCAAGGGTTCTTTTACCTTAAGCTCCCTAATCGCCTCCAGCTCATTACATAACACCCAATCCAATATGGCCGATCCCCTAGTAGGCGCAATGACAAACTGCTCTAAAAAGTTATCTCTTAGGCATTCAACAAACTCACTCTCGAGATCCATTATGAACCTGATTTTCCCCAAATCGACCTGCATGTTAAAATCTCCTATGACTACCATAACACTGCCCTTTTGACTTGCCTTTTCTATTTTCTGTGGTCCACCTCCCAGCCACTGTTGGAAGGCCTGTATATAACTGCCATCAACGTCCTTTTACCCTTCTGGTTTCTTAACTCAACCCACAAAGATTCAACATCTTCTGATACTATGTCACATCTTTCTATTGATTTGATGTCATTCTTTACCAGCAGAGCCACACCACTCCCTCTGCCTACCTTCCTATCCCTCCAATATAACGTGTAACCTTGGACAACCATCCTTCAGCCACGATTCAGTGATGGCCATAACATCATACCTGGCAATCTGTAATAGTACAACAAGATTATCCACCTTAATTCTTATACTACGCGCATTTAGATACAACACCTCGAGTACCATATTTGCTATCCTTTCTGATTCTGCATCCCTAATGTTTTGATATTCAGCCTGTTAGCTGCAACTACGTTCCATCATTTGGCTGCCCTTCCTGACAGTCTGACTGCATGCTATCATTACTTTTCTGGCCATCTATCCTGAGCTCCTTCACTCCAGTTCCCACCCCCCATATCAAATTAGTTTAAACCCTCCCCAACAGCTCTAACAAATCTGTCCATGAGAATATTGATTCCCCTCAGGTTCAGGTGCAACCCGTCACTTTTGAACAGGTCATACTTTTGAAGAGATCCCAATTATCCAAGAATCTGAAACCCTGCCTTCTGCACCAGCTTCTCAGCCATGCATTTATCTGCCAAATCATCCTCTTTCTATCCCCACTGGTGCCTGGCACAGGAAGCCATCCAGAAATTACTACCCGAGAGGTGCTGCTTCTTAGCTTTCTATCTAGCTCTCTAAATTCTCTTTCCACGACTTCTTTGCTTTTCCTTCCCATGTCTCTGGTACCAATATGTACCAAGACATCTGGCAGTTCCCCCTCCCTCTCCAAAATGTTGGGGACGCGATCTGAGACACACCTGACCCTGGCACCTGAGATGCAACATACCATCTGGGTGTCCCATTCATGTCCACAGAATCTCCTGTCTGTTCCCCTCACTATTGAGACGCCTGTCACTACCGCTCCCTCCTTCCCTCCCTTAGTGCCTGTAACCTGGTCACATGCCATTCTCCACATGTATCCAAAGCGGTATACTTGTTTCTGAGGAGAATGGCCATGGGGAGTGCTCTGCTCTAACTGCCTATTTCCATTTCTCCTGACAGTCACCCAGCTACTCGCCTCCTGCAACTTCAAGGTGTCTACTTCCCTGGAACTTTGATCAGTTATCTCCTCACTCTCCCATACAAGCAGAAGGTCATTCAGTTGCTGCTCCAAATCCCTAACATGGTCTTCAAGGAGCTGCAGCCGGATGCGTTTCACACAGAAATAGTTCCCTGGGAGACTCTAGGTCTCCCAGTTCTCCTACATCCAGCACGAAAAACACACCACAGCAATTTAAATGTTACAGTAAGATAGGAAAAAAAAACCTTAACAGATGCTTTACACAGAGCCAACACAGAGACAAAGCCTATCGCTTCTACTCTCGCCACTGGCCTACTTCCGACAGTGGCCACTCCGCTTATTCTTTCTGTACTTTTACTTAGTTCGTAGAGATCTTTGACACTGATAGGCCCCGCAGAATGGACAAACGCCCATGAAGCTCTTTTTAAATAATCACCTCCGATCTGCAAGAAACACCTGTTCGTAGAGCTCTGTTGACACCACTGATATGCCCCATACAAGACAGGTCATGTTACATGTATAAACTTCAAAAGGCAGTAAAAATTAAAACTAAATGAAGAAGATGGTACAGAATATAGAGAAATCATATTGCCGGTAGCCCAATAAAATACAAGTGCCACAAGAATTAACCTTTCAGCATTCAAGAGTCTTATAACAATCGGATAATGGTCCTTCACTATGGTGGTACATGCTTTCAAGCTTTTTTATCTTCTGCCCAATAAAACTCCCTGCATTTTTCTTGAGATCATATCCATTGTGTATTTTGATGGATGCAATCTGTTCTTTGATTCAGGGAGGTGGCAGTTGGTATGATCCTATTGCAAACTCCTGTTAACTCTACAACAGGAAATTGTCTCATTTCTTGGTTAGTAAGATTATGACTTTTTGGAAGATTCTTGCACATTCCCAGTTGTGGAAGAGGAGTTGAGAATTTGTACACAAGGTTCCTCTTTGCTTTCTCAACTAGTTTGGGGTTGGTGACAAAGCATGATCAGATTGTCAGTGTGTGATACTTGCTTCAAGTTAAGGGCAGTCTCACTCGATTAATTCATCAGTGCTCCTTCTAAGGGCACCAGACGGTTTTGTTTTTATTTTTGATGAGCTTGCCTACATTTGCTCTCAGCAGGTTGGGCCCTCAAATGTTTGGAGTCAAAGATGATCTTGACAGTACAGAAGGATGGACACATGTTGTACTACCAGTTAGTTACTGGTTCTCCTGTGCTCTTTCCAGCCACCAAATATTCATTTTCTACTTTGAATTTCAAGTACAAGTTCAGATATTTTTTTCCTTAAGTATAATAGGCCTTACAATCCAAGAACGGCACAGCATTTGTAGTTCATTACCTGGATACTCTCCATCTGAGTTTCTAACAACAATGGTTGTATCATTAGCAAACCTGTAGATGGAATTTGACTATACCTAGCCACGCAGTCAGGGATAGAGAGAGAGAGTAGAACAATGGGCTAAGCACACACTCCTGAGGTGCACCACTGTTCATTGTCAGTGAGGAGAGATATTATCACAAATCCACACAGATTGTGGTCTCACGGTTAGGAAGTCAAGGATCCAATTGCCAAGGGAGGTACAGAGACCCAGGTTCTATAACATTATCAATCAGGATTGTGGAATGACAGTGTTAAATGTTGAGCTATCGTCAACAAACAGCATCCTGATATAGGTGATTGTATCGTCCAGGTGATCTACGGCCATATGAAGAGCCACTGAGATTGTGTCTGCCGTAAACCTATTGTGGCGACAGGCACATTGCAGTGGGCCCATGTCCTTGCTGAGGCAGGAGTTCATCTAGTCATTCAAAGCATTTCTATAAATGTGCTGATGATACAACCATTGTTGGTGGAATCTCAGATGGAGATGAGAAGGCGTACATGAGCAAGGTATACCAGCTAGTTGAGTGGTGTCGCAACAACCTTGCATTCGATGTCAGTAAGACAAAAGGGCTGACAGAGGACCTTAAGAAGGGTAAGACGAGGGAACACGAACCAATCCTCAAAGAGGGATCAGAAGTGAAGAGAGTGAGCAATTTCAAGTTCCTGGATATCAAGATCTCTGAGGACCTAACCTGCTCCCAACATATCATTGCAGCTATAAAGGCAAGACAGCAGCTATATTTCATTCGGAGCTTGAAGAGATTTGGTTTGTCAACTAAAACACTAGAA